>NC_026004.2:22532421-22819921 GCF_000442705.2 Elaeis guineensis | reverse complement strand
TCTGACAGCGGCTATTCCTGAGCCTGCTGATCAATTGCGTTCTCCACTAACTGGGAGGCTACAGTGGCATTAAATCATCGGGAGGATGTTCTGTGCGGTGTCATAATCTCGATCTTGTACTCTTTCTCACACTCGAATCAAAAAATTCTTCTTCTAGCATCAATCTATTGCCACTAAAATCTGGATCACGATCGAAGAGACTGGAGCAGTAGCATGTCCTTTCAGAAGAGAAACCCACCGCTCATCCTAGAAGATAAACCTGCAAGCAAGTCCTGATTGAAGTTGGCTCCGGTAGGGATCCTCGGACGCTCAAGTCAGATAATAATAAAAATAAGTGAGGAGGAGGCAGAGAGATTGTTCATGCATACCTTGGGAGATCTCCTGGAGGTTTTTTTGTAGACTAAGGTTGAAAAATTATTTTGAAAAGGTTACATGGCCGATTCAAGTGTGGCATGGAGAGATTTTTAGTCAAAATTTCTAAGAAGGTTGTTACACCTGCCTTATCTATTCTAGAGCCGGTTAAATGTCATGGGACACTTTTAAATTTTAAAATGAGGGCATTGACAGGATCAGACCAGCTTCATTCATGGAGGCTTCAGTGTGGTCCGATGAAAACGTGTGCCGAAGGAAAGAAGCGACTGGAGCCAAAGACTGATGAGGGCTGAGGTATATTTATGGCTGAAGTCGAAGATTGGCCAATTCAGATATCCGATTACCTACAGATGTCAGATAGATATCAAATGTCAGCTATTATGGAGATTGAAATAGGCTTGAGGTCGAAGTCAGGATCAACCGGTCCTAAGTGTTGTGCTTAGGGGGATCACTAGAAGCCAAAAATAGTAAGAGATTGAAGCTAGGATCAAGAGGTCTCGGATTATGCATTAGATGACTTTAGATGATTCTCATACGGTACAGGGAGAACATATTATTTTTGGTTCGCTTATTTTTTATTTTTGACTGTGCTGTGATATCGACCTTGCATATCATATCATTCGCTTTTTTGTTAATCCATGTCTTCGGCCCAAGTGACAAAATTTTCTCCAACAGTGATCATTATTTGAAAAAAGAAGAGTATAACCAAAAAAAGAAATGTGTGATGGAAATGGAGATGTTTGGCTCAAGCTAGTAGGTTAACTTTGCTTCAAGCGGTGCTCTCCTCCATGCCATTGTATTTGTTAACAAATTGTGTTGCTCCTCTCACTTTGGTGGATAGGCTCCGACAGCAGTTTAAAGCTTTCTTTTGGGGCCATGAAACTGGGGCTAGAAGAGTTTATCTTATTTCTCGAGAGAAAATTTGTAAGCTTAAGAGGTTTGGAGGACTTGGTCTTCAAGATCTCTGGAGTAGAAAAAGTGCCCTCATGGCTCATCTTGCTACATAGGTTTTCTTAAATCCACAGTCTCTCTGGTCTTGCCTTGTGTCTTCCAAATATGGCTTCAAGGAATCATGGCATAACTATGCGATCGGAGTCTGCTATTCCGCCATTTGGTCTGAGATTAGTAAGGCTGCATGGCTGATTAAGGATGGCTTCTTATGGCATATTAGGACGGGCTAGAGAATCAACATTATTCAGGAATCATCGATTTCTACCATCCCTATTGTGCATTCTCCTATGTCTATGCTTCCAGCCAAGATAATCATGCAACCATCTCCTCTCTCATGGATAACCAAGGGGGATGAGATGAGCATAGGCTGATGCAATTGTTTGGTAGGGTAGCTGCTCAGTCTATTATTTAAATACCAATTCTTTGTTTCTACAACTAGGACCATCTTACTTGGTATAAGATAGGTAAAATTACAATTTCAGTTAGTGAGGTGTATAAGGAATTGTTGCATTATGAGTTTGTTGTAAAGGAAACTATTCCTATGGGTTATGCTCATTTCAGTGTCTTTTAGAAACTGAAGGTAATTCCTTATGTTAAATTGTTCTGGTGGAAGGTCTTTTTGAATCGGCTCAGAGTCAAGTCTTGCCTTGTTCACTGTGGCTTCCTTCCACTTATCTTGGTCTGCTGTGATGTTTGTAACATGGAGGAGAATTTAGTATGTGCTAGTTACACGTCAGATTGCTACTCAAACTTGAAACCATACTGATGTTCTAACATTCTTTTTTTTCATTGCATCTGGTTAACTGTAACATCCCAAGCAGTATTGACCCCACAACTTATTTAGGCTTGAACCACGTAGCCCAAAATGCTTAAGCCCAAGTTATTGATAGTAGACTACTTAAGTCATTATATACCGGTCATTTATTAGTTTCACAATCGATGTGGGACTATCACATTAACATTGGTCATCAACCTATCTTATTCAAATTTGTTATTGTATATGCAGCCTTGATGCTATGGACAGCGAGGGATGGAAGAATTTTTGAGTGCTGTGAGATCCTCTGACATTACTGCTCAATCAATCAAGCCAGTAAGGGAGTATATTAATTTTAACACTGCCTGGCACTAGGGCTCCTGTAGCTCTCGTAGCTCATTTTGATGAATACTTCAATAGTTCATTGGGTTCTCCCTCCCCAAGATGTGTTGAAGGTCAACCTCGATGGATCTTTTAAACAAGGTTCTGGAGGTGCTAGGTTTATTGTTAGAGATCATATGGATGAAGTGTTATATGTTGGATGTAGGACCTTTCCTGCAGTGGTCTTTCCCCAAGTCAAACTTCATGCGGCTTAGGAAGCTCTATGCATGGTTGTTCGATGTCTCCATAATCAGCGAGTTATTCTAGAAGGTGACTTTGCAACCATTATCTCCTGAATTACTCATACCTCACCTACACAGCATCTTTGCCCTCTTGTTAATGATATTAAGCAGATAATAGTTTCTCTGAAATTTTTCAAGCCAATTCATGTCTTTCGAGAGGCCAACTTTCCTGCTGATTGATTGGTTGAACATCATTTTGCTGAGGATTATTGGCATGTTTCTTCTCCTCCTCCTGAATTAGTCAGTTTAGTGCACAGAGACTCTATTTGTTTTCCCTACTATCGTCACTATAAACAAGCTTCCTTTTCTTCTTTGTAACTATTACCAAAAAAAAAAGAAATGTGTTAATCATTTGAAAAATATCAAGAATAGGTGACATCATTTTGAAGGATTAGGTTTCCTTTGACCTCTTTTAGTTAAATAAATGGTATCATAAGTATGTGTGATTTAATAACTAGGTGTCATGCGTTACTTGTCGATTGACAAAACTAACTTCCACCCATATCATTTTTAGAGCTGAATGTTTCCATATATATGAGTGCTTCTTCATCTGAAAGAGCATGTTGATCTTCTTAATCTTGAAAATTGTCGGGATAATCTCTAAGCTTTTAACAACTATAGCTCAATAATCTAGCAACTTCTGCTCAACCCAACCACTAGTGAGGGACTTGGGGTTTAGTTCTAGAGAATGGCATTTCTATCATATTTCTCAAAAAATATTATTGAAAGAAGCCAAACAACAAGAACAGCTAGCATTGGAAAAAAGTTGCCTTTTCCTCTTTTTTTTTGTCATTTATTCTAAAAATGAGATAAGACATATCTACAATATAATTATCTAAGCCATAATAGTTAGAGATGCACCATTCAAAATTCAAGCTCAAAATCTCTTATTGATAAACAGGAGTACGATCGTTAGGCCAAACCTCGGTTCATAGTAAGATGGTTCATCTCATCTTGTAATTTGAGTATCTTTCTATTTCTATGGTTCTATTATCTTCCTAACTTTTGTATCCCACAATTCTTTGCAATTTCCCATACCACTAGTAACATTTATTCATCTACACTTAGACTTTCCTTCTCTCGATGAAGGGCAACTTCTAGAATTATAGGAAATCATATTCAACAATCACTTGATTTTTTACATGTCCCGGTAGAAGGTTCTTATATTTGATGATTGCTTTGATAGGAATTAGTCACTGAGTCAAAGGGTAGATATCATGGGTACAAACTAGTAGAGTTGGTAAAGTCAATGGACTATGGTACCCAAAAAATTCACATCCTACTTGAGCCCTGGTGGCTAGGTGGGTAGGGATCCTCTTCCTTTTCTCAAAAATAACTTTAAGGGTCTTTATTAAGCTAATATTTTGAGAATTGCTATCGAAGCTTTTGTAAGCCTCTATTGGGTGTGCCTCCATATAGCAAAGTCCATTGGAGATGGATAGTTTTAATTGCCAAAGTTCAACAAAGAAAAAAAAATTCATTAGTATTATAGACCATTAATATAATGTTATTGACTGTTACAAAATTATTGTTATCACTTTTCGATTTATACCTACAATAGATTTTTAATTGTTGCCAAAATTACTAATATCAGTTGTTACCATGGAAAATAAATGACAATAATTATAAAAAATAATGATACATCATTGTATCAATATTCAAAGAATAATATACTCAATTAATATGTAAATTTCTATCAAAAATATTATTTTTGTTTAGATAAAATATCAAATGATTGCAATTATATCTGCACAAAGACATTAAATCTATTACGATGTTAAAATTAATATTTGGATTCCCATAAAAGCTTGACTAAGAATCCAATATATGGCTAATAACATTGAGCTACATTGGGAACTAACTTTCTTCTTTTTATGGATAATTAAACACAGATGGGTGACAATCATGCTATGCTATATCAAGTTCACTTAATAATCCCCTTAAGTCAAGTAATTTCTGTGGTCTTAGGATGGTAAAAATTAGCCCAACTTAACCCTACATTTGGTTGAGATTATGAGAGGAATGACCGATGGGGTTGGAAAAATGGATAGTCTTCATCCACTATTTGGTTCAAAAAATTTTAGGAATGATAGAAAAAAAAGAGAGATTGCCCATTTCAAATAAGGATAGATGGAGCATGTGAGGGATAGATTTCTACATTGACAATATTACTTTTCATTAATTTTTTAACAAAACTATAATACTTTTTCACTTTTTTTATTTATTTTATTTGTATATATTTTTATTTTATCTACATTATTAATTCTATACTATTAAATTTTATCACTAATTAGTTTAATTTCAATACATAATTTTCATAATTATAAGCAAATAATTAGTATTACATTTTATTTTTTTATTTATACTATTTTTAGTTAGCTATTTGTAGAAAATTAATTAACTATTTAAAATAAATTAAAATTAATTAGTCATTTATATAATTAATATATAAATAAATTAATTCATATAATTATTATTAAATTAAATTAAATCAAATATTTATATAATTATAAATTATAATGGTCATTGCTCTATTTTTTTAGTATAAATAAATATTATATATTGATAATAATAATAATTTTTTATTAAATTATAATTTAATAAAAATGACATATAAAAATCAACTATCATTTTTTTCATTCCTCCTATACCAAATAAAAGAAGAAATCATTTCCATTCATCTTTTCGTATTTTATCAAATATTTAAAAAAAATGAATGGATCTTCCATCTATGTTCTCCCCCATTCATCGTTCTTTTTCTATCCATATCCATCCTTTCTCCAATCCATCATTCGTATCAAGTAAAGTATGAATGTCCAACTCAAGCACACCCTATTTCGATGACAATTAAATCAAAATTTTCTGACTCGAACTCTAAATGAGTTAGTCGTTGGTTAGGTTTGGATTAGAGGTATTTTAGTTATAATCAAGTACAGTTCAAATTTTCTAACTGAACTTCAAACAAGTCAGACCCAACTTGAGTTATAATAGTAGACTTTTTAAGAATTTAAGTTGGATTGAGTCATAACCTTTTATAAGAATATTCAAATATTAGATCATTCTATAATAAAATTATTATTTAAATTATTTCCCCGATGAGCCAATAGGTATTAGAAGGATGGGATTTAGTATGCTAGATTGAGTTGATCAAAGATAGAGCCTTACAAAATAATTAGATTAGGGTCAAATAAATCATTTCCGATGGTGGCTCCAAACTTGCGGGCAAGCATACATCATGGCATCTTGACCCATTATTAGTTCAGGTTGGATATGGACCAAGATTTTTAATATTATCATCCATATCTGTCTCTATCCAAATCCAAATCCAAATCCAAATCCGACCCGACTCGTTGCCACCCTATAGTGTGGATTGATCCAATAAGGCATCCATCAACTAGATCAACTAGGCACACAAGGTCAGCCCACGTGCCGGTTGTTGCAAATCATAGGAGTGGTGTTAAATCACAAATGCACCACGCCAGCCCCACCAAGAACTGAAGGACACGAATGCATGCATCTAGATTCTCTCTCTGGTATAACCTGCCCCACCAAGAACTGAAGGACACGAATGCATGCATCTAGATTTTCTCTCTGGTATAACCTCTGGGGCAGATTCCGCCTCATAAATATACATAACTCAGTACCTGCCATGTAGGTTAATTGCATGCATCCAGATTGGATGGCCCTCCCTGAGGGCTACCAAAGCATCGTATCCTCCACCACATAGCAGTCTCTATTATACACCTTTTCTTTTTTCTTTCTTTTCTTTTGCCCATTTATTGCAACCACACAACGTTATCGAAAACAAAAGGAAAACCACCTTCAATCCTTCTCATGCTTTCTTCTTTTTTTCAAAAAAAAAAAAAAAAAAATCATAAAGCTAACAAAACAATAAAATATCTGAAACTATTGCAAATTCCCCTTCACCAATTACTTTTAACATTCCAACAAACAAACATGCATAGAAAATTCTTCACCTGCTCAAATTCGTGAACATGTGAACAGATAGTTTTGCAAATTTGACTCGAGAATTTAACCCAAACTCAGGGAATCACCGCGACGTCACGGCGGCCACCGGCATCTCCTTGGCTCTGTCATTCAGCCATCCCGGCGCCACCTTCGCCGGCTTCGAGCACAAGAAGAAGTTCCGAGATCCCAAGTTGATCAGCTTCTCCTCCGGATTCAAACCTAACAAAATAATCCAAAGCGCCAAAACTATCAGAGCCTCGCCGTATGATACATATTTACCGATATAACGTTCCAGACCTTTTTTTTTTTTTTTTCTTTTTTTGTACAAACGGACGATCACACAGCTCTATGCGAGTACAACGTTCCAGACTCCTAGTGTGCGGATCCTACCATCAGGGCAACCGCATAAAATATTCGTCGAGATCTACTGTCCTCCTTTCCCATCCTGTTAGGAGCGATGGTCCTTAATACCCCGCATATAAATTTCTATGCGGTAGTCCATATGCATAGGTAGGAAAAAGGGCATTTTCGGCAATCAAAGGAATTTTAACGAACATTTAGGGTTACTTCCCGCGGTCGTTGGTAAATTAGATTAAAGTTAGAGGCATTTTCGGATACCGGAAAAATTCGAAGCTGTAGAGAAGAGACACGGGAGATCGAAACCATAGAGCGAGACAGAGAAGAGAATACGTACTCTCGAGGCTATACTGAGAGTAGTGGAGGTCGAAGGCCTTGGGATCGGTGCGGGGGAGCAGTGGCCGGCGGCCCTCCTTGACGTACGCCTCCACCGCCTCCCGGACCAGATCCGCCACCGTGTTCTCCGGCGGCATCACCACGTGCACCGGCCCCAGGCTCCGCTCGATCGTCACGTTTAGCAGCAGCTTCGTCAGCCGCTGCCCCACGGCGCCATTAACCTCCGGCCGCCGGGGGAGCTCCTGATGGCTCTGCGGCCGCTGGATCAGGGCCAGGCGGCCGGGCGCCAGGCCGTGGCACGAGGCGGAACGCCGCCCGGCCGCTGGGTCCCTGGAGCTCATGGCGGCGCCAGGATGGAACAGAAGCAGCCACCGCCGTGGCGAGAGGGAGGAGCCGGCGTGGAATCGAGGGCGAGAGTTAGGGTTAGGGTTGTGACGGGGAATCTAGGGTTAGGGTTTGGCATGGCTTGAGGAAGGACAAGCGGCGGAGGGGCGGGGTTAAATGGATGGGGCGGGGAGAGCACGAAGGCGAAACAAATCCGTCCTTTTCGAGGTTACCGTTTACGCAAGGAAGCTTCGAGGAAGTCGAATCACATCATAATAGCTCTTCATTTCTCTGGAACTACGGAACTGCCACTCCGGGGTTTTCTGAAGCGTAGCTTTTTCGATATTTTGAAGATAATAATGAGGGACTTTTTGTTAAGGTGTTGTTATAATTGCGTATGGACACATGTCGACGGGTTAGTGAATCGACCGCCACCAGTTGCAGCCACTAACGGGAAGGTGGCAAGCGATAATTGTCGTGACGTTTTGAAAGGACCAGATATCGAACCGCAGAATTAGACCCTGAAGTGCTCCTTCCAAGTCCCCATCATATACACGTATACATATTCACACGACACACGGTGTAATTGTAACCATAGGTTCAGTTTACAACGATGGTGGCTGGTTCATGATAAATTGTTTATCTATAAATTATTTTGTTGTATAAAATATAAACTAAAAAGACCTACTAAGAGGTGTTCCAGATTCCTGTGGCAATTATCATAGATGATCTAATAATGACAAAGAAGGTACGTCATATTGTATTATAGTTTCTGGAATCTTTTGGAGAGTGTCAGATTGCACCGAGAGAGAAAGAGAGAGAGAGAGCTGGAGGACATGGCTGAAATGATTGGTGGTGTTTGGCTTGGCACATGAATCTACCAATTAGTTTCGTCCAATTGCATTGACTTGAGTTCGGATTCTGAGGCCCGACCAATTTTCAAGGTTCGCAATGGAGCTCTTG
Organism: Elaeis guineensis; assembly: GCF_000442705.2. Taxonomy (NCBI): domain Eukaryota; kingdom Viridiplantae; phylum Streptophyta; class Magnoliopsida; order Arecales; family Arecaceae; genus Elaeis; species Elaeis guineensis. The sequence continues at coordinate 22,811,272 of NC_026004.2, read as the reverse complement.
ATCAACTCCGAAGAGATTGGGTTAAACTGAAGTCCAGAGGAATTTGGCTTGCGTGTGACTATCTCACTACCGTTAATCGAATTGCTAGGCTACCTCAGGTATTATGGTGTTCGCCTTCTTCTGGTGGATATTTTGACTATGATGTTATTGCCGTGCAACTTTCAAGCCGCATTTGTCAGACGGGAGAGAAATAGCGTAGCCAACTAGGTCATTAGTTATGTTGCCCACGTTAGTAGCATAATTTGGAATTCTTTTTTAAATCGCTTTTGGCTTATGTTCTTTGACTAATGTGAAAGGTAAAGAATGAGGAAAAAAAAAAATTTTTGGTAAAAATGAGAAAGTTTTTCAAAATGATATATTTGAGGCTAGTAAGATCTTGTTCAGAGCTGCCAGAATGTTATGTGAAAAAAAAGGATGATTTCAAATGAGTTAAAAGTTCAAAGAATCTGGAATCTCCGGCTACCATATTTCATGGGAATTGGTGAATCATTCAAATCAGATCATCACTATCATCTCGAAGCCTCCGCAACTCTCTCTCTCTCTCTCTCTCTCTCTCTCTCTCTCTCTCTCTCTATATATATATATATATATATATATAAAAGCTCCACAACTATATTTTATTAAAGCTAAATTTTAATAGCTCAGTTCTGCCTAATGCAGCAAAGTGTTGGTGTAGTTATTTGAAACCACTTGGATGACTATACCGTTAAGACTATTTTAGAGAGAAAGATGAGTGATAAAAGGAAAGGAAAAAAATCAACTAAAATTTCATCTCCACCTCGTGACGGTGAATCTGCCGGCTTTGCTCCCACTAATCAGTTCTGTTTAGAGAGGATTTCTTCTCCCGACCATTCAGCCAATTAGGATCGGCATATGCATGCTTCCAATGGTGAGCATTCTGGTCCTACGATAGTTTGAAGTGATGTCAGGTCATCTGAAATTGCTCATTCTTAGTATCAAGTGGCTCAAGACATCCATCATTTTAGATGGAAGACCTCTAAAGCTTTAGACGAGTAGGTGGAGGCCTTGGAGGAGCGATTCTCATAGGTGATATCTTTTGTTGACGATGAAATTAACAGAGTATGTGCTCGTTGGAAAGCTGCTGTCGTCGGTAAGTTTCTAAGCAAAGATCTTCTTGTTGATTTCATAGAAAAAGAGATGAGGACAAGATGGAGTGTGGAAGGTCACTTCCAAGTTTCCACTCTTTGAGAAGGCATTTTATTCTTTGATCTTCTTTTTGAGAAGGTTCAAAGTAGAATCTTGGCCAAGGGTCCATGGTCCTTGGCAGATCAACTCCTTGCTCTTGAAAGCTGGTGCTCAAGTTTTAACCCTAGTCGTGATGAGGTTCGTCAGGCTAGGGTTTGGATTCACTTGTCGGATCTTCCTATGAAGTTATGGGATAAGGATAAAATTTTTAAAATTATCTCTTCTACTGGATCTCCCCTATTCTTGGATGAATGGAGAGAGTCTTCGACTAGGAAGAGGTTTGCTCGAGTTTGTGTCCTCATGAATATTAAAAAGGTTGTCTGTCTGGATACCAAAATTAGGATGAAATCGAACATCTCTTGGCAACAATTTATCTATGAGGAATTGCCTGATCTATGCTATTCATGTGGCTGTCTTCGGAGGATCCTGGAATCTTGTTGTTGCTCCAAAAATTAGGATGTCAAGCTCCTTTATGGTCTATGGATAAGGGCAGCTAGGGTACCGATCTTATCCCAGGAGGTTCATGAAGCAAAAATTATTCCTGCCCAAGTGCCTGTTGGTGGAGAACTTTCACCTGATTGGGCTTGACCTAAGAAAACATCATTAAGAAAATCTCCCCCTAAGTCCCCCAAAGACCCTGTTTCAAATTCAGATAGTGATGTTGGCTCTAGATTCGCTCATTTGATGATTGTTACTAAGGAGACTGAGGCCTCTAATCCAATGAAAATTGTTGTTGCTTCGCAATCTATTTTGGACCCAATATCCTTCAAGAAAAAAAGGAAGAGATGTCCAACTAAACATCCTGATAGTTGAAGATCTCCTGGATCTGAATCTCCTCCTCAATCTAAAGTTTTGGTTCGTGATGAGTCGGCTCCACCAAATGATGAGCCGGCCCACCCCTCATCAGTCTTTGTTCTTAAACATCATGTTTCTTATAAAGAGGTTTAGAGACCGGTGGCTACTATTTCACCAATCAAATCTACTTCCTTATGTCCTAAGATTGCTTCTTTTAACATCGATCAGAGTAATGTTCCCCAATCAAGTCTACACCATCCGGATAATCCACTGCATGAGTCAAATCCTTCAATTTCTAAAGTAGTTCATTCGGAAGGGGCTCAAGATAATATTCTTCAATCTCATCAATTATATTTTATGAGTTTGCATCATACACTTACCTCTGATGAGGGTTGTAGTGAAAGTTCTTATCTGCCATCATCGGATGTGGTCAGGAGAGATCTAGCTACATCCTCTTCTAATCAGACATGAAAATCTTTAGTTGGAACTGTCGGGATGCTGTGAAAAATTTTTTTAGAAGCTATACTAAATCTCTTCTTCGTGAGCATAGTCCTGACATTTGTTATTTTTTTGAAATCAGACTATCTCAATTTGCTTCCTCAAGACTTCAAAGAATTTTGGATCTTACGTGGTACTTCTACGTTATTTTTGTTGGGGGTCTGTCAGGTGGTATCATTATTGCTTGGAGAAAAAATCTTGGCAACATTAACTTCACCCATTCTGATAGGCAAGTAGTCTTTGAGACTATTTTCTATGATCATAAACCTGACTAGATCCTGGGCATTGTCTATGCTAGCACCAATGGCCTTTAAAGAAGAGGGATCTGGAGACAAATTGAGATTGCTCTCTCTTTAGGCCTTCTTTTGCTTCTAATTGGTGACTTTAACTATATAATTAATGTTGAAGATAAAAAAAGAGATAAAGATTTTATCATCAATAGAGACATATGAGAGTTCCGAGCCTTCCTCAGAAGAGCCAGCTTAGTAGACTTGGGCTTTGTAGGTCCCAAATTCACTTGATGTAATAACCGACTGGGTTTGGCCTGCGTTTGGGAGAGAATAGATCGTGTCTTTGCTTCTGACATGTGGCTTAATCTATTCCCTGATTCTAAGACTCTTCATCTTGCCCGATTTGCTTCAGATCATTATCCAATTTTGCTTGACTTGTCTGATTCTCTCCAAAAAAAGAATATTCCCTTTCGATTTGAGAAAATTTGGATGCTTTCTGAGGGCCCTCATGAGGTTGTTGCCCAGGCTTGGAGATGTCATGAAAATCATTCTCCGGGTGTTAAGCTAACTATGCTTCTTCATAACACCAAAAGAGCTATCTAAGTATGCTATAGGTAATATATTTACTAAAAGGCAGCAGCTATATAATGAATCTCAACAATCTAGCCTTTTCTGATTCTTAACACTTTCACCTTCTAAATTGTCTTCAGGATTATCATAAAAATCTTCACTTACAAGAAGTATTGTGGAGGCAAAAATCTAAGATATTATGGTTAAGGGAGATGCCAATAACGTCTTTTTCCACATATCTACTATTTTGAGGAGAAAAAAGAATAGAATTTCTAAATTACAAAAAAAGAATGGGGACAATGTGGAGGATCCTACTGCCATCTCTAGATTTCTTCTTGATTATTTTCAAAATAGATGGTCTGTGCAATCTGACATAGATCCTTTCCTATTCTCTTTCCTACCATTTTGCATAGTCATAATACCTATTTGACTAAGATGGTCACTCCTAAGGAAATTGAGGAAGCTGTTTGGAGCATGCATCTGAATAAAGCTCCTGGGCCAGATGATTTTTTTAATTTCTTCTTCCAATTATTTTGGTATCTCATCAAAGAGAATATTGTTCATTCTATTCAATCCTTGTTCTCTCATTCTATGATGCCAGATGATTGGAAGAAAACCTATATTACTTTGATTCTCAAGACCATCAATCCTGTAAGGGTCAATGATTACCATCCTATCAGTCTTTGCAACTCTATATATAAGATGGTGGCTAAGATTCTTGCTCTTCGATTAAAACCTCTCCTTCATGCTATTATTTTTGTTGAACTAGGTGCCTTTCTCTCAGAATGTAATATTTCAGATAATAATCTCCTAGCACAAGAAATTATACACTCCTTGAATAGGGCGACTCCCTCTAAAGATCTTGTCATGATGAAGGTTGACATGGAGAAAGCATTTGATCGCGTACACTGACCTTTTCTATTCAAAATTTTAAACCAACTGGGATTCAGCCCTATCTTTATAAATTGGGTTCGGATATGCATCTCTAATCCCTCCTTTGCTATTCTTGTAAACGGATCGTCCTCTTAATGATTCCAAACATCTAGGGGGCATTGACAAGACTACCCACTCTCACCATATTTATTTATTATTTGCTCTGAAGTATTGTCTGCCTTCCTCAAGTTCGCTGTGTCTAATAATATTTTGAGAGTGTATAAGTCTCCAAGGGGGGCCGTTGATTTCTCATCTCTTGTTTGCTGACGATTGCCTCCTTATTGCTAGAGCAACTATCAGGGATGTAGGCTACTTAAAAGTAATTATTGATGCTTATTGTTCAATATCTGGGTAGGCTATTAATTTGGTCAAATCTCATGTCTTTATTAGTGCTAAGACCTCCAATTTATTAAGACTCAGATATGTGGTCTTCTTCAAATGGAGGAAGTTAAAGGTGTTTGGCTCTACCTTGGTCTTCCTCTGTCTGCTACACAATTTTATACTAAGGACTTTGCTTTCATTCATGATAAGATGACTAAGAGAATTTTTTTTTGACAATGAAAAGCTCTTTCCTTCACTGGTAAAGCTACTTTACTTCATTCTGTTCTTTCTTCAATCTCCCTCTATACTATTTCATGCTTATCGGTTCCCCAAAATGTACTATGCAAGCTTGAAAAAGAATATCAAGCTTTTTTATGGGGCCATACTTTTGATAATCGAGGGTTGCATCTTGTGGCTTGGAGCAATATTCATCATCCCAAGCATCAGAGAGGGTTATGCATTATGTCTCTTCTTGATAGAAGAAAGTCTTATCTTTGCAAACTTGCAACTCAACTTATTCTTAATCCTTCTTCACTTTGGGCTCAGCTCATCAAAGTTAAGTATCAATTTGATGGCCAGTGGCACCTCTACACTAAGCCTCAGAATACCTCTGTAATTTGGGCAAGAATTTGTAGTGTGGCTTCTACTATTCAGCATCAATTTATTTGGCAAATTGATGATGGTCAGTCCATTAATATTCTTGATGATCCATGGACTGCTCCTATGCCATTTAATGCTTGGCCTACTTTTATTAATGTTGATTCTCCTTTGGCCCAACTTTCTGTTTCTGATCTTGTTATGCCTACGAAATAGTGAGATGAGTAGAGAATTGGTGAGTTATTTTTCACTGATATGATGAGCCTTATTTACAAAATTTCAATTACAATTATGGGGACCCTGATCAGTTAACATGGAATCCTACCAATTCTATGCTTATTGCTCTCAAAGATTTTTATCCTTTTTGTTGCTTCCAGCCATTCGACAGTTACGTCTACTTCTTTTCATTGGATTTGGGATCTCCATGTTCCTTTGTGCATTAAGTATTTCTGGTGGAAGGTTCAATGGCAAAGCATCCCCTACAAAATTATTCTTGCTTCAAGAGGAATTATTGATGATTCTTGCATTTATTATGATCTTTGTGCTGATATTGTGGAGGATATTGATCATATGTTTATTGATTGCCCTTTTGTCAAAAGCTGCTGGTATCATCTGAAACTGTTAACTAATGACTGCCACCCATCTTCTACTGAAAATCTAGTTAATCTTATGACCTCTTTTGTTTCAAAAGAAACAAAATCTTTATTAGCCACTCTTTTTTGGCTTATTTGGAATGCAAGGAATCGAAGAATTTTTGAGGATCTTCTTCCAACCCCAACTCAAGTTGTTCGCAGTGTATTCTGTTATCTCATTCCCTTGAATATTGCCGACTCTTATTCTATTGATGGGTGCCATTTGAGATGCTGAAAAAGTTCTTTACTTTCAAATTCTGGCATTACTTTATCACCCTCCTTTTCTTGGCTTCCTCCATCCTTAGGCACCCTTAAAATAAATTTTGACGTCGCTGTGGTTGACGGTAAGGTAGCTTTTGATTTTATAATTCGGAATGCTTCAGATATGGTTCTTGCTTTGGGGGCTAAGCTCTTACCTTCTTGTGTTTTATATGCTGAGTTGGTTGTGGCTTGGTAGGATATGGCTATGGCTATTTCTCATTTAAATGCTTCTGATTTCTGGTTGGAAGGTGATTCGAAAATTATTGTTTCTTTGCTTGCTTCTTCTCAGATGAAAATGGGTTATCAATTTTTTTATTTTGAATGATATTTTTACTTGGAAGGCCTCTTGTTCCACCTTTCATGCTTTTCATATTTCAAGAGAAGCTAATAGGGCTGCTGACTTTGTGACCAAGGTGGTGTTTTGTCAATTTTCTCTATTGTCTGATAATTTTACTTCAAATTTTATTTTTATTTTCATATTACAAACTGACAATTCAAGTGTTTCTTATCGAAGAGGAGATCGGTATTTTCCTATTCGAACTGCTTCAACCTTTCTTGTTCATTGTCTCTTTCTCTCTTGCTGGTTCTGTTTTGGAGATTTTGTCAGTCTGAATGTTTACAAGATTATTATCCTATAATATTTGTTGTGTTTACTGTGTTTGGGTTATCAGCTGCTGCTATTATTTTATTGTTCTTGATATTTTACTATTTATTTATTTATTATTGTAAACTCTTTATTCTTTTTTAATATCAAATATGCTCCTGTCTGTTACCAAAAAAAAATCACTTAGGTAGAGTTCTATGAGAAAGTCTTTGTGCATTGCGTGTGTGCAATAAAATTGACATGGAGTATACCGTCCAATTACATTAGACCACGTAGCATACTTAATGATGGGATAGATATGTAATACCACTTAGTTTTTTCTTTCTCCAATTTTTAGTGATGAAAATATTCTTTCCTCTATAGAATAAAAAAAAAATAGTATTATTACTTTCTGATACCTTATATGATTTTTTATAAATATATATGATATTCTCAATAATATATATTATTTTTTATATTTTTATGATATTCTGAATAATATATATGACTTTTTAATATCTTATATGACTTCATGTGAATATATATGATATTTTAAGTAATATACATGATATTTTATAAATATATATGATATATTGAATAATATATATAATTTTTTAATATCTTATATGATTTTTTATAAATATATATGACATCTTGAATAATATATATAATTTTTTATGAATATATATGACATCTTGAACAATATATATGACTTTTTAATATCTTATATAATATCATGAGCAATATGCATGGCTTTCGAATATCTTATATGATTTTTTATGAATATATATGATATTTTAAATAATATATATAATTTTTATTATCTTATATAATTTTTTATCAATATATATGACATATTGAATAATATATATGATTTTTTGATATTTTATATAATTTTTTATTGATTATAATAACCAATAAGATATCATATAAGGTATCAAAAACTCATATATATTATTCAGGATGTCATATATATTGATAAAAACTTATATATATTATTCATAATATCATATATATTGATAAAAAATTATATAAGATATTAAAAGTCATATATATTATTTAATATATCATATATATCTATAAAAAATTATATAAGGTATTAAAAAGTTATATATATTATTCAGAATTATATATTATTCAGGATATTATATATATTCACATAAAGTTATACAAGATATCAGAAAGTCATATATATTGTTCAAGCTATTGTAAAGATATAAAAAATTATATATATTATTCAAAATATTATATATATTTACAGAAAGTCATATAAGATATCATGAAATAATAATACTATTTTTTTTTTATTTTGCAGAAGAAAAAATATTTTTATCACTGAAAATTAGAGTAGCATTAAATGCCTGTCCCATTATTAAGTACATTGTATGCTCCAATATAATTGGATGATATACTCCATGTCTATTTTATTGCACCGTATGTAGTGCACAAAGAATTACTTCGAGTCCCACATGCTTCATCAATTCGTGTCCATACAATCTCTAAATGGATAGTTGAGTTATTGGCTATATGCCACAAGCTAAAAATAGTTATCATTATGTTTTGGAATGACAAAAATATTTTGGAAGAAGAATCTGAAATAATGGTTAATTAGATTAATGACAAAAATTTTTCACAACATCTGACTTTGAGAAATATGAGGTTACTTTGTTACACACCATCCATTTTTTCTATTGCCATGTATTCAAGGAAGCAAATCATGTGGCAAATCATCTAGCATATTCAATAAGCTTTGATCAAAATTTGCTTGTTCTATGTGAAGATTTTTTTTTTGCTCTTGTTCATACATTACAACAAATGTAGGGGCCATCTCCTTCATTTGGCATAGAGAAGTCCTCTCCCTGTAACCAAAAGAGAAGAAAATATAAACTAATTACTTGAACCAATAAACCTAACACAAATGAGGTTATTTGGTTTTTATAAAAAAATATCTGTTAAATAATTTTTTTGATATTTTTTTACAATTACTTTTATTTTTATTCTAGTATTATAGTAAGTTGAAGGTGGCGTATTGTATTGGAGTTTTTTTTTCTAATGTTTCTTCTGAATTCAATTATTTGAATGAGTACTATCATAAGATCTGATCATATAAAAAAAGAGCATTTATAGATGCTAGCTGGTATGTGAACGTGATATTATGAGTTTGATTTAATTCACAAGATTGTTATTATTAAAAATTGTTTCCATTACAATGCTATTGTAATAACTATTATCACATTCATTCCTAATAATAAATAATTTAAAATCACATAGTTTGAGACAAATGGCAGCCGTTATGACAACTAAATGGGTAAAAGTAACTTTGATAATATTCCTTATAATAAAGTAATTGTTGCAAAGGCGATGGAAGAGGGGAAGGTATAAAAATGTAATATCATTATTTTTATTATTATTTATTTATAGCAACTATTGTTATAGTTATTATTTTAATAATAAATAATTTTAAATATAGCTAGTAATGATCAATACTAAGATTAGCATAGCCCGTTACAATAGAATAATATTGTTATGAAAATTTAGAGGAAAGAAATGGGCAAAACATGACACCATTATTTTTTTTTATTTTTTAGTTATTTTAATATGATTGTAACGTATAACAATGGTCATTATAATTATTATTTTAGTAACATATAATTCCAACTCACATAGATTGGCATAAATAATTGCTCTTGTAATGGTCAGTAATATTTTTGACAATATCTCTACAATGAAAAATGGAAAGGAAGAAATAAATTAAAATAAGAATCAAAGAAAATAAAATAGAGAGAGAGAGAGGAAGAGAGTAGGTTACCAAGTTCGCAAAATTTTTAGTAGATCTATCCATAACTTTTGGATCGACTCTGACCTTCACCAAGGATTAGAAGGTCATAGTATTTGTGGAGGGCTATCTTATGTATATGGCCCATTGCTAGAAGGAGAGGCTGGGGACTCCATCGGGCCTCAGGCCTAAACTCTATTCACTTTTAATCAGACTTCGGATCAGTTCTATGTAAAATTTAACATTTTCTATGCCCAGCTGAGACCATATTTAGCTCCACTCAATCCATAATCAATCTGCCTCATATTTGGAAATAAATGCTAGGAGCTGCACTAATCCTTTCTAGACACGTGGCAAGAGTTTTGTACATGTGCACATAATAGGCACTTTGTATCATTACTTATCGAAGAAAAAGGATTGCATAATAGATGCTTTGTATCATAATAGGTGCATTGAATCCACCTGCTATCTTGAAAAATAGTTTGCCAGCCTGTGAGAGATGGTGGTCTAGGGATTCAATCCCTATTGTCAGGAGGAAAGTCATGATTATCAGATATGCTGTCAGATTTTTTTATTTAACCAAATTGCTTCTGAAGGAGGATGACAAGGGCTTGGTATGGGATATGGAGTTAGAAGTCTTAGATCAAGGCACCTCATGGTTGCTCCTTCCTTTGGAAAGAGATCTGTACTTGCAGGCTTGCTATTTTGGCATAGATCAGATGACTAATTGGGAATAGGATATCAGTGGTTGTGAGTCAAGATATTTGAATTTTCAACCTACCACTCTCCAGATGGCTGACCTAGGTGAGTAGTGAGGTGGATGATCATTTATAAATTTGTGACCTACTCAACACCAATGGTAGAGGCTAGAGAGTGCAGGAGATTACCAGCTTATTTGACTGCTCGCTAATCAGATCCTCACCACTTCGATTCTGATTCATCACAGTTAGAATTTATGGATGTGGGACCACTTTTGCTACTTTAGGATTCTCTTGAGGGATCTGTCTGAGATGTACAGATGGAGATGGATAGGAGGATTAAGGCTCCATAGATTTGGAGAGTGCCCACCCACCCCAAAGTGAGATTCTTTCTCTAGAAGCTTGCTTGGGATCGCTTTCAATATGCACGCTTCTCAGAGATAAGGGTATGGAGCTATCGATTTCGTATCCGATCTATCGACTAGAGGATGAGTTGACAGAGCATGCCATCCTGTGCTGTCAGAGGGCTAGACTGATTTGGAGGAGGATGGGTAGCTAGCCTTAGGAGACGATCGGGGATCCTTAGCTAGAGTCATTCTTGAGCATGATTTGACAGAGTATAGCTGATAGGATGATCTCTACTTTGGGATGGAGGATGGTTTACATTGCCTACTAGATCTGGCTTTCCAAAAATAGCTTAATTTTTCAGGGTGAGATGGTTTTTGCTTATCGGATGTTGGAGGAAGCTATCTGTTTGACTGTAGAATACAGTCATTTCGATTCTGCTGGCCAGTCTATTGATGCCTCCATTTACTAAGATTCCTTTTCTGTCCCTACAGTGACTCAGAGGGTTATTTTCATTTTATAAGAGCCCCCTCCTTCGGGATTTATCAAGATAAATTTTGATGGCAATGTCAGAAATGGGAGGGGTGGTGCAGGATTTATCATCCGAGGTCCGGATGTCAGGTTACTGGTAGCTAGGGACTCCCACTCTTCGAGCCTTCAATCTCGGATGCTATGTTTTATGCCACCTGGGCAGGTATTATCTTTACCAGAAAGGAGCTACGAGTGAAGAAGATTTTCATTAAGGGAGGCTCTACTATCATCATTGAATGGATCCATGACAGTATGAGACAACTGGGAGCCCACCCGCTCCTCTCTAACATATGGACTGCTCTCCATCTCATTGCTATAGTGGTGGTGCAGTATGTCTATTGAGAAACGAACAGTATGGCAGATTGAATTGCGTCGTATGCAGTAGAGCAACAGGACGAAAGCGATCCACTGATCCTGCGGGATCTTCTATAGTTTTTTTTATAAAAAAAAGAGATTGGACAGGACAACACTAATTCAAAAGAGGAAACAATATTAGGCAAAGTAGTATTTTTGTAAAATTTTAGCAAAGAATTGTTATATAAATAGTCAGACAATAGGAAGAAAGGATATGTGAAAGTTTAGCATCAATCACATGTCAAATTTTTTATATGTAGTAGGATTATCTTTTTATTTTATTTATATAAATATGCACTAACTTATAGTTTTGCAAATCCTTATCAAAATTTTTTATTTTTTTAATTTATTGTCATTCACTTGTTTACCACCCTTCATCTCCACTCTTGTCCTTTTCACCTCCCCCCTCTCTCTCTCTCCATCTCTCTGTCTCTCCACCCTCTTATTTACTGTCACTCACCATAAGCAGCTTACTATTTTTACAATAGTATTAGCAAACTCCCATCCAACCACTTAATATCTTTCCTCTCTCCTTTGCCCCACTCACAACTTCCAATCTGCTCTATTGTAGCCATGAATGATGAATAAAATCATATCTTAACATCAATCAGATTGGGTGAATCATTATTGAATTATATCAGCCATGCTAGCACTTGAGCTGATAAATTTAGGATTGATATTGAAATTGAGCTTGCTCGGGTCTTACCATCCACAACACTAAAACAATAATGTTTAGGTCTAATATAGCAAGATAATTAATTTTTGATACATATTGTTTATTTTATCTTGGGATTTGTTTAATGGATAAGGTAAAAAAATAACTTGTTTGAAAAAAGTCTAGAAGTTTAAATAGTTACAAAATATTCATAATTTTATGACTTGAATCCAATTCATTCGGATGAGCACAAACAATCCACACAATGTTGCATCTGATCTAAACTCAACTATCTCTCTCATGTTAGATAATTTAATTTCTTTACATCTTGATCGTACTCCTATATTCATACAAAAATTAAAATCATAAATAAAACATATCTTGTGCTATCGTCTCATTAATACGATAATCACATAGCCCACAAAGTATCTGATCTTTTTTCACGGACGACTGATCTTCTTTCTCCCCACCCTTCTTCTTAACACGAACGATCGATGAGAATCATCACACCCCTCCGAGAGTTAGAGAAAAGAGATCAGGCCACCTTTATTTATACCTGCACTTATCTTATCCCATCAAAAGATTTAATCATAATTAAAATTGAATTTTCAATCTAAGTCTCATCAGGAACAGGACTCTTTAATTAATTGGACCCACTGTAATTGATTCAAGACATGTGGTTGATCTAAAGAGTTAAACCTAACTAAATGATAATTAAGTTATATTAAGAGTCAAATCCAACATCTCCCTCTTGACCTATATTATTACTTAAAAATAACTCTTTAATTTTTTTTAAAAATATTTTATTTTAAAAAATAAAATATTTTAATTTTTAAAACCAATAGTCTCAAATCAAATTTTGAAATTGATCCGACGAGTGCGCACTCATTTTTAAAAATTATCCAATTATCTATTTCTTGAAAGATCTTATATATTTTGATTAAATAAAAATCATTAATGCAGATCATGGTGGTTATATATCTCAATTGACATACTTCAGTCCATGTATCATGACATCATTAATTCTTACTTAACCCAGTCTTATATACTGAAATACACAGACTATCAAAAAAAATCATAATACCTATGATAATGGTCCCACTGTTATGTCATATAAATGATACTTCTGTTTACTTTAATTTTGATAAAAATCAATCATAATTATACAAACAATAATTAAACAGAAGCAATAGTAGTTATCAAATCATTAAGAGATCTCTAAATAAATATTTATTACAAATTAAATAATCCAATGATAAATGTCTATAACTTTTATATGCTCTTTGAAAATTTTGGATACTAAACCTTTCGTCAAAAGATCAGCTATCATACAAGCAGTATCAATAAAATCAATAGATACATAATGAATACTAATTCTCTTATTTATAGTAAGATACTTAATATCAATGTGCTTGTTTGTATTGATCATCTTGCTACTATTAGAGAAAAAAACTACAGCAGAATTATCGTAATAAATTCTCAGTGGCCTAAAAATAGAATCCATAACTCCGAGTCCTGAGATAAATTTTCTCAATCATAGAGTATATGTGGAAGCCTCGTAGCAGCTTATATGTTCAGCTTTCATACTAGAACAATCAATAATGACTATTTTGCGCTTCTCCATGAAATTGCTCCATCAGCCAACAAGAAGATATAACATAATGTAGACTTCCTACTATCGAGGCAACCAGTATAATTTGCATCTGAATAATCGATCACCTCCAACTGATCAGTCATCTTATCAGTGAGCATATAGTCTTTAGTCCTCTGAAGATAGTGCATCACCTTCTTAGCAGCTTTACAGTGGTCTATATCTGGATTACTCTGATATCTACTAAGCATTTTTAAAGTAAAACTAATATCAGGATGAGTATATACTTGAGCATACATCGGACTATCTACTGTAGATGTATAGCATATATCCTTCATCTGATTTCTCTCAATCTTGTTCATGGGATACTGAAATTTACTGAATTTATCATCCTTAACAATTGACACTTTACTTAATGAGCAGCTTGATATTCTAAATCTTTTTAGGATCCTAGTAATATAATTTCTCTGAGATAAACTAAATAATATCTTATTCCTATCACAATGAATTTTTATACCAAAAATATAAGAAGTATTTTTTATATCTTTCATGTCAAAATATTCAGAAAAAAACTTTTAGTTTCATACAAGAGATCCAAATTACTGCTGACTAGTAAGATATCATCCACATATAGAATCAAAAATATAAACTTACTCCCACTCATCTTTAGATATGTACATTGATCAGCAATATTTTTCTTAAATCTGAAGGAAGCAATGATATGATTAAACTTTAAGTACCATTATCTGAGAGCTTGTTTAAGACCATATATAAATTTTTTTAATTTACATACTAGCCTTTTATTTTCTTGCACTAAAAACCTTTCAGTCCATTTTATATACACCTATTTCTTTAAATCTCCATTCAAGAATGCAGTCTTGACATCTATTTGATGTAGCTCTAAATTAAAATAAGTAAATAATATCATAATGATACTGAATGAATCTTTTTCAGAAATAGAAGAAAATATTATGATAATTGATGTCTTTTTTTTTTAGTGAATCTTTTTGCTACAAGTCTAACCTTATATCTTTCGATATTATCTTTTAGAATCCCGTTTGATCTTAAAAATCTATTTACAACCTACAGGCTTAAATTCTGCAGGTAATTTGATAAGTTTTCATACTTGATTTTTAATCATGGATTCTATCTCATTTTTCATGACATCTAACCAAAGTTCAGAATCATTGCTATTCATTGCATCCTTAAATGAGACTGGATCATTGTTCATCCCAACATCACAATCACATTCTTGTAAGTAAACAACATAATTATCTGAAATGGCCGATCTTCTAATTCTAATAAATCTCTATAATATTTTAGATAAAATATCATTATTATGATTATTTTCAATTGGGTTAGATTCATTAATTTACAGTCTGTTCAGGAAGTGGTGTATCAATCACCTGTTGATGTTCTATAATTTTATATTGAATAAATTTATGTGGAATATCTCTAGGTGTTACTATAATAGAAAAAAAAATTTTTACTTTCTCTAATACCGCATTACGTGGTTCACCACTCTCACTATTTTCACTATCCTCAATGAACTTAGCTGTTCTAGTTTCAACAATTTTAGTGGTGTGTGATGGAATAAAATCTAAAATTCTTTGACTTTTCTGGATATCTTATAAAATAACAACTAATAGTTCTGGGATTCAATTTTTTTCTTATGGGTTATATAGTCGAGTCTCTGTAAGACAATCCTAAATATGTAAATGTCCTAAACTTGATTTTCTATCTATCCATAACTCAAAAGAAGTTTTAGGAATAGCCTTATTAGATATCTGAATTAGGATATACATAGTGATTTTTAAGGCTTCTCCCCATAAATTCAAGGGTAATGAGAATTACCAATCATACTCCTCACCATATCCATCAAGGTATGATTACGTCTTTCAATCACATCATTTTGTTGAAAATTTTCTGGTATAGTATATTGTGCTACAATACCATGCTATTCAAGAAATTTGACAAAAGATCGAAGATTACGATCAGATTCATTATATCTATTGTAGTATTTACTATCCCTATATCAGATCTGACAACCTTAATTTTTTTGTCCAATTGATATTCTACTTCAGGTTTGTACACCTTAAAGGCTTCCAAAGCTTTAGACTTTTCATGCAACAGAAAAATATAACCATAATGTAAGAAATCATCAATAAAAGTGATAAAATACTTTTGTCTTCCAAAATATGATGTAAAATAGCCACAAATATCAGTATGTATCAATGCTAAGAGTAGTTGACTTCTAGTGACATATTTTTTATAATTTTTAATTTATTTATTTTTAATACAATCGATGCACATATCAAAATTACTAAAATTTAGATTTAGTAAAATACCTTCCTCAACCAATCTAGTCATCTTTTCTTTTAATATGTGATATAATCGTCTATGCCACAATATTGAAGAACTCTCATTTACAATATCATATTTTATTCTGATATTAACATTTAAAACAGATAAAAATTATTCAAAAGAAGAATCCAAATTTATTTTATATAATCTATTGCATAATATTTTAATATCAATCAAAATAAATTTTTTTATTAATTTAAAACTTGAATTTATTGAAGTAAATAAAAAATCTTCTAAATCAAGTTTTGATAAAGAAATTAAATTTTTAGATACTGAAGAAATATAAAAGATATTATGTAGATCTAATTGGAATCCGGTGTTTGTAATAAGTCCATAGGTTCCAACTATAATGACCTTGAACTTCATTCAATTCTCCATAAAGATCCACCACTCTCTATCATTTAGCTTCCGATTTGAAAGAAATTTTTATAATAAATTAGAAACATGAATTGGAGTATCCGAATCAATCCATCAGGTATTCGAAGAAACATTAATGAAATTGATTTTGAAACAAACAAGTGATAAAGAAATACCTTTCTTTTTGAATAATTTTCTTCTTGTCTCACAATCTTTCTTGATATGTCCCTCCTTGTTACATAAGAAACATTTCAATTTGTGAGAGCTTTTCTTTAGTGGATTGCTGAATTTTTTATTTTTATTTTTTGCCCTCTTTTTTTAGGATGCTTCTATGAAACCACATGAACAACTAGGATCCCTTTCTGTTTCAAAGAGATGAGTTCATTCATTGATCATGATTCCTTATGTGTATTGTAGTAAATCTTAAATTGGATAAATTAGAATGGAAGAGAATTGAGAACAAATTGGACAAGAAAATTTTCAGATACTGTCATATCCAAATTATTCAATTTTTTAGCTATATCACACATTTTCATAATGTATTTTTGCACTTTTGAAAATCTATCATATGTCATAGATGTTAACTTATTCATTAGGATACCAGCTAAGGCTTTACTTGATCTAGTAAATTGTTATTCTACATAAGAAAAATACTCCGAGGCTAATTCATTATCAGAAACAAATCTCCTAATGTCTCTCACTATAGAACTCTTAATAATTATGAGAGATAATCTATTAGAATACTCTCATTTTTTACATAATTCTTTATGATCAGGAGAACTAGTGGACGTAAGTGGATCAGACTGAAACTTACAAAGGACCAAATCTTAGTCTAAGCATCCTAAAATAATAAGAAGCTGCTAATGCCAATCAGGATAATTTGATCCATTCAGTGTGAGAATATTAGATAGATGCGACAAGAGTGAAGCATGGGTCATAGCTGTAAGTAAAAGAATATGCTCACAATTATGATTATGATGCAAATTGCATAACATAATTCTACTAAACTTATTATACAACTATAAAATTTTTTTAGATAAGAATCATAGCATATAATAAGTATCACAACTAATTCAATCATAAATTTAAACATAATAAATAATACCAAAATATCCATCACATAAATCATAACCAACAATAATATGAAATATGTAAGCAAGAACAATAATTATGGCATATACACATAATTCATGTTTAAACTGTAATCCATCATATTAATTGTACTTTTAGTGGTTAGCTAACATGATTACAAAAATCTGAGATTAATCCCATCTTTAGGTGTAGAACTCTCCGTCTTTATGTAATTCAAGTTAGTCAACCTTGTACTGTTAATTTTGTATCAAATCACAGTCACCTTTAGGTCCATTGTAACAGATACACCTTTATGCAATTTCAAAACTATAATGAGAAAGAAAACTATTAGCCTTCGATGACTCAACTATCCAGGATCCATAGAGTGCTTCGGACTCTTTTGGACTACGCAAAAATATACTTGAACATTATAATAATAAATATAATTATAAAATAAATAATATATAAATTATTTAAATATTTTATCATATATAAAAAATAATAAAAATATTTTTTAAGCTATCAGGAGTCCAATGATTCAAAAAATGCTCAAATCGGATATAAAATGAATAAGATATAGCGATTTTACCAAAAAAAACTTAATCATGGAAGACTTAACCGTAAATTCTTGATAGAAAAGGGGTTTTCTGTAAAACAACTATTTTGAAATAAGAACTATCAGAAAACTACAGAGACCTATTTGTAATAAACTGTGCTTCAGAGGTTTATTTGTAAAATAATTTAAAATAATTTCAGATTAACAAGTTCGAGTCTGTCTAAAACCTTAATGGATCAAAACCTTAAATTCGATAGGCTTTAGCAGGTTGGAACCTTAATGGGTTTGGATCTGGATCTGTTAGGATCCAAACCCGAAATCCCTTTCTCCCTCCGTCATGGCACATGCCGCTATTCCCATGGCCATGCGAGATGCTACGTGCGGCAATTCTGTCGCCGCCAGAAAGCCAAAGGCTTCCCACCCCCCACCTATTGTTGTGGGCCACCACCGTCATTGGCATGGTAATGGCCTTAGCCACTGCCCCATTCATCGAACTGCACAAGCGGGTCTCCACGGCCGTCCCAAAAATCCTCTTTTTTATTTTTTTTAAGAAATTAAGAAAATATTATTTAATTTCCTAAACTTTACTTTATTTTAAAAAATATAAAAATATGATTTTAATATTCTAAAAATAATCCATAAATTTTTACATAAATACGAAGCATGAAATCAGGATTCTGATACCACATGTTAGATAATTTAATTTCTTAATACCTGGATCGTGCTTCTATATTTATATAAAAATTAAAATTATAAATAAATCATATCTTGCGCCATCGTCTCGTCAATATGATGATCACATAGCCTGCAGAGCGTCCGATCTTTTTTCATAAGTGACTGATCTTCTCTCTCCCCACCCTTCTGCTTAATGCAGACGATCGATGGATATCGTCACACCCCTCTGAGAGTTGGAGAAAAGGAAATAGACCACCTTTATTTATACCTGCACTTGTCTTGTCCCATCAAAAAACTTAATCCTAATTAGAGTTGAACTTCTAATCTAAGTCTTATTAGGAATAGGACTCTTTAATTAATCAGACTCACTGTAATTAATTCAGAACATATAACTGACTCAAAGAGTTAAACTTTACTAAGTGATAATTAGATCATATTAGGAGTCAAATCCAACATCTCATACATAATACATAAATTAGTCCTATTGTTATATGATTACCATGTTGTTGATAAATATTTGCCAATCAATATGGATGTTGTAAAATAGGCATTGAGATGGATACTTATCATCAAGCATTTTAATGAGTTGTTATGTGCCATTCCAGGACTTATAATTCTCGATATAGTAGACAAAATGCAGTTTACATCCAAGAACATCATGTAATGCAAAAAAGCAAGTATTAAGGAATGGGGGAATGGATAAGTAGTTGGGCCATCTCATGAGTCTTGATAAAAATTACGCGGTGGCTTGAGATTGGTCCACTTGCAACTCAAGTTATAGATTAATAATCCAAATCATAGATTGAGACTATTTTAAGTTAGATAACAAAGACCTAACTATTTGTGCTCATTGGTGATTGTATCTTCATAATTGGAGCATATAGATATGGTGATAGCAAGGGATGCACTATGCTCCTCTTTAGAGGAAGGGAATTTACTTGTCTCAACTTCAAAATCAATAATGGGATATCCAAGTCGAATAACCATGTTGTTTGCAGTAATCTATATCTCTAAAAATGTATAGAAGTCAAAATTTATATATTTCAATGATCTAAAAATTATACATTATGCATATACAAAAATGGATAATTTTCATTGCAGCAGCATGCTAAATTAGATCATAAAATATTTAAATTTAGAATTCACCTAATAAATCATGATTTACACGTTAAAACTTGGATAAAGTAAAAATCTTTAGCTTTTAATCCTTAGAACATATGGTCTCAGATTATTGAATGGTTAACTTTTGTAACTATATGATGCATTGGTTAAAGACAATAAAAAAAAAAAATGGTTTTTCGGTTTCTAGGTATTGTTGGTAGAATAGATCATCATCAATTATATAGATTTTCAATCAGATGCCTTGTTATTGATTTTAGAGCAGAGAAAAGCATGCACTTACTCATCTCTAGAGGAGCCTATCTCATAATAATAATCCTACTCTTAAGGCTGGAGGTTACGAAACTTAGGCAAAAATCTGCAATCTTCCTGAATAAGTTTTTTTGCAGGCAATACTCAAACGAAAAAAATAATTTACTCATGTTTTTTATGTACAGGAAAGTCGCCGTTTTGTTGCTTGGTTAACATTTATCCAATAAAAATTGTTGATTTTCGGATAAATTTCGTAGCGTCCGAAGAACGAGCCTGGGTTGGAACGCAAGGAAGCAAGCATGGATTTGTTTGGGTCCGGATCTGGCATAGATCCGACCCGAATTCAATCCCCAGATCCGACCCGAATTCAATCCGTTCTGCAGCTCAAGAACTTGAAACCTTCGTATTTCTTGCTCGAGAAGAAATCAAGGAAATAAAAACGAGACCCTAGCGAAAGAAGTCCCAGTTTCATCTCCTTCTCCCCAAACCAACCATGGCTTTGAGTCGCGACTGGATGTACGAGAACAACGGAGGGTAGTGCTTTTTCTCTCTCGAGCTGCTCTTCTTTCTTCAGTGATTCATCCCCTGATATTAACCGTCCGATCTACAGCACTTGCGTGGCGATCGCGGGAGCGGACTACTGTGTGGTGGCCGCCGACACGAGGCTGTCCATTGGATACAGCATCTACACCAGGGACTATTCCAAGATCTGCAAGCTGTACGACGCCTTTCCTAATATTTATGAATTTTCCTATCTTTCTCAGTGAATAGTTTGGGGTTTTATATAGGTCGAAGGTTTTGATCATTCTGTTTTCTGAGGTTTTAATCTTTTTAGGTTTTCATTCTTAGATAACTCTTTTTTGTTTTTTGTGAAAAAAACGTGGAGAATCATTAGCCATTTTATGACGAGCATATACAAGAATACAATTTATTCAACCTGAATTCCAAGTTTTAAAAGAGTCAGAATGTGCATTAGAAGGGAAAATATAATTAAACGTTATAATTTTTCCTTGCCTAATAATAGATTAAAGATGACCGTTTGTTCAAATATTGGCCATTCTTCTTCGCCTCCAAAATGTGATCATATTGCTAACAACAATAAATAAATGTCATATCACGTTTTCAGGATGGAGTCAAATTCGATAAAACATTGAAACTGTACAAAAGTCGCCTAGGAACAAAAATTACCAACTCTGTTAAGGCAAGATTTAAAGGAGCTTCACTTGAATGGTATACCGAAACCTTCTTGATTAGATAACAAGATGGCAGCTCCAGTTATTATTGGAATGCAAGATGCTATGCTCCAGTTAGACTCCAGTTGTTATATGAGATGTCAAGCTTGCTGGGTGGTGCAATTAGAATAGGAGGTTCAACTAGAATAGATAAGGGCTATGGAGACCTCATGATCTCCTCTATTATCTAGCAGTCTTCAAAAGCTTGAATGGAAATACCAATAGTCTTAAAGGAAAGCAGCAGTCTCTTGTAGGAGTCATTGTGAGCCTCGAAAAAAGGCTCTTACAGGTATCCGAGCAGTGTAATTTCTTGTAGGAGTCATTGGTTGGTGGCCTATCAGTGATTTTTGAGAAACTCATCCTAAGACCTATTGCTAGAATATTAGTGCAACTAAACAGTTTGGTTAAAGATTATCTTTGATGGCTGTGATGTTTCCAACTGAATGTAATGATTGTAATTGCTTGTTGACAGAAACTATTTGTGCTTTTATAATATCCTTCAAAACATCATTTAACTGCTTAAACCACATTTCATTTTCTTTGGTACCACAGGTCTGAACCCATTTTATGTTTGATATCATTTTCTTACTGTCATTGTATAAGATTTTTCTAGCAAGTATCTAAGTGTTTTGAGAAATTTGAGAAACATCCTGTGAATGGCTAATCATTATAATAAAGTTAAAGGATATCCAATATTTATACTATTGTATATAATTTGAGATTGGACATTGAGACCCTTGAAGCAAGAAAAGCCCAAAGCTTATAAAGTCCTTGGAAGAGAACACTGGATGTTGCCATGTTCTGCTTGAGAACTGATTCCTTTTTTCTTTGGAAAGATCATCTAAAATTTGGAATGCCTCCATGGTGTCAATAATTAAGAACATTTGGGTGGTTAGCTACTCAAGTGTGGAAGCTTAATCATTAGACCAAGGGCTATAGAGGCTCATAATCTATGAAGCACCGATACTCCTATTTCAGGCATGTATCAGCATCGGGTATGTTTCCGGTGTGGCACTGGTACTTCTATCTCTGCATTCTTGAGATTGTAAGTTTGTCCCTTGATGAATCAGATGTGGAGAAGAGGTTTTTTGCTGATGATGCAGAGAATGAAGCAGCTGAAATCATTATCACTTGATTATCAAGACTTACTATTTTGATTTCTTCTACTTATTTAGACTGCTAGTTTTTTTTTCTTTTCGTTAATTGCAAGGTTTGTTTGTTTTTTATGATGATACTTATAAATTTAGTTGAGATTTGAAAGCTTAATTTTATTAATATTCAAATATTATATATATGATTCAGTTTTTTCATATATTTTTATTAATATTTGAATATTATATATATTCAAATATTAATAAAAATATAAAATATCTTGCTGCACCCGTATTGTGTTTTTTTTTTTCAATTTTTGCCGTATCGGCATATCCGTACCATAAAGTACCCATACCGCGTACTGGTATCTATGCTTCCTAGCTCATAATATTGAAATACGTACAATGGGCAAGGTGGGAGCTGTTGGCAAAAGTTGGGAGCTGCTAAGAGAGAAGAAAAGATACCAAACCTAGCATGTATGCTGCATATTGGACGCAAGCTTGTTGAAGGCTACTTATATTCAATTTATATTTGGAGAGCTTGCATCAGCTCAGATTCTACCATTTTGCACCGTTCTTGGTTCCAAGAAAAGAGTTGAGTGATGAGTTGGCCTTGAGAAGCCTAGCAATTCAAGTGGACTGGATTAGTTTAGATGGTTGTGATGTATTGGACGGAAGCACCAGGCTCTCCTAATAATTCTTGTGAGCCTTGAAAAAAGCCTTAAAGGTAACTGAGTCTGAGTGGCATAAATTTTTATGAGAGGCATTGAGTTGTTGGTACATTAGTGTTTTCTAAGAAACTTATCTTAAAATAGCATTGGAGTCCTAGAGGGACTAAATAATTTATTTTTAAAATATTATTGCAATTGCTACAATGTTTCTATTTATCTGAGGGTTGAAATTGCTTATTGACAGAATTATTCATGCTTTTATAGTATTTAAGATTAAGGCATTCTATGTACAGGCTTAATAATAACAATTCAATAAGATCATATATAATTTATTTAACCTTGGTTGGATGGAAGAATGATTAGCTTTTGTCTTTGTAAGTTGTTTGTATTTTGTTTAGTTCTCCCTTATCCTGTAATCTGAGGAAATCCTTACTACCAGTTCTTGGAAAGAAGAAAGAAAAAAACATTTTGGCTTTGTAGAGACAAAGATAGTATTTGACAGAGATTTTTCTATTCAGAAAGAAAGCACTGATTGGTAGAAAAACAGATGTCGTATAATGAATGGTCCCCTCAAAAAAGAGTTAAATGTTATGGTTTCCATAAGCATCTTGTAGTTTTTCTAGCTGATTCAACATTGATACAGCCCATTGATCTATTTGTAATTTATTCTAGAGAAGAATGAGTTTAGATTATTTATCTCTTTACATGCTACAGTATTTTGAGTCTCAGTCATGCCTTAATAAAGAATGCCTACAATTTACCAGAAACCTGTAAAGACTATTTTTTTTCTTCATACCATTTTTTGCTGCTTCTCTCACACAATAGTGCTTGAACTTGATGGCTTTCATTTCTCAAGGTTTATAATTTCTATGCATGGCATGGAACACTGTGCAAGTGCCCTCCTGAATGGTGGATTTTTTGATCAAGATGATGATCACATGTTCTGTCCATCTTATTTCTTTTGTCTTTTACTGCTCACCTTTTCTTAAACTTTGTCTTTTTATATTCCTTTAATTCAGCTTCCTCCCTCCCTCTCCCCTCCCCCCCACCTTGCTGCATCTTTTGATCCTAACAGTTATTTTTGTGTGCCCTTGACCCTTGCCATAGATCATGCCTTACTACTCCATCTTCTTTCTAATGTTTAGATCCTATCTCTTTATTTCAGTGCTTTATATTTTCGTTTGAATGAATTCATTATTCTGGTTATCCAATATTATGTGCAGATTACTTAGATTTATATGAATGATTCATACTTCCTATTTTTCAATCAGCTGGTCATTTTTGGGGCTGTTTAACTGAATTGAAATTGCAATTGGAAGTCTTTGATAGCAATTCAACCTCCAAATTAGTTTGAGGAGCTAGAAACCCTAGAGCTGCATGAAGATCTCCTAACTAAGGATTCGCATTTAGTAGTAGTTCAACAATGACATATCTAGTTGATTGAGTATTCTAACTTAATGATAATTGCATGTAATTGGAATTCACTATTGTGGTTCTTTACTTCATCCAATAAATCTTGTTGGAGAATAACATCTTCTTGTTGTTTCTTGCAACTCGTTGACAAGGTTTTTTTGTGTTTACCAGTCATTTTTTTTTGCACCGGAATTTCTGCATTAACTTTGACTTTCTTTGCTGGAAATTCGAAAATTGTGCCACAACTCCTTGATTTATTTAATTAAATGTTCCATTCCAACCATGTGTTTATATTGGATTTTTGGGCTTTTCTAAGTTCTTTAGTTCATGGATCCACACTATGAAATCTGGTACCTTGACACTACTGATATTTGACAACAGCACCATTTAAAGAAGGATCTGTTAATTAAGCACTTAACCTCCATGTCTTAAGGTAAAGTTCTGTTTGGTTGCCTATAATTGGGTATCTGAACTTATTTGGGTCTAGTGGGAGCTTGTTTTGGGTGTCTGGTTAGCCTAAAGTGGCTCCCAAAATGGTCCACAAAACGAATAATTGGCTTTAATTAATTTCAGCCTTGGGAGAGTTAAGGCCACTTATGGAAAGGGAACTCCTAGTTAGCGTATTTACACTGAATCAAACAGGCCCCACATAGGGGTTGGATCAATAATGTATATCAGGCTTAACATACACACATGGTCAATACTACATGTGCAGCCTGCCCCACATATGGAGGGATAAACAAGTTGAGACATAATAGGAGATAACAACAAAGATGAGTTAAGATGACTACTAAGCATGGTTCGTTGAACTGTCCCCAACCGGATGGTTTTGGATGTGCCGAACCATAATGATGGCTAATTGGTGCAATTTGGACGTTTGACTTGAGGAGAAAAAAAGAGGAAAAAGCTAGCGGTGCCTTGTTGAGATCCTTGAAGGGCCATCGAGGTCTTCAGAGCTCTGCAGTCCTCCATGAGATGCGAGAAGAGAGAGAGAGGGGAAGGGAGAGAAAAGGAGTCTAGTGAACGCAATGGGGAGGCCATCGGAGAGCCGCAGGGTGGCCACCAGACGGCCCAAATTAGCTCCATGGTCACCGCGGTTCAAAACAGGGGCCTTCCTTTGTTTCATTGTGTTTTTTTAAAACATGATAAATAGTGAAAAGAACACGATAAATAGGGAAGCCGACAGCCTCTCCACAGTCTTCCCTTCACTTCTTTTCTCTCTCTTCTCCTCTCTCTCTATCTCTCTCTGCTCTTCTTTTCTCTCGTGGAGGATCGTGGAGCTCGGGAGGGCCTTGGCGGCCCTTCGGTGACCACCGCCGGCATCTTTGCCGGCCTTCCTTTCTTTTCCTCCCTCTCCCTTCCTCCCCCTTCTCTCTTCCTCTCTCTTTTTTCCCCCGATTTATCCCTCATTTCTGCATCGGTTCGGGCCCGGTATGGGGGCATGCGAACTCATACCGCCTTGGATCCTTGCTATTGGGTACTTCAAATAAAAAAGAACAATACACAGTTATGGTCCTAACAATCCAAGGTTCTAGGAGGTGTAAATTGAGGATAGACCTAATGTTTGCATTTTTTTTTGCACAAAGTGACCGACCGAGGACTCAAGCCCACATCATCGCACTTGTCAGTGCAAGTTTTTTACCATTGCTCCAAGAAATACCCCCCATAATGGATAATTTAAATAAACAATTATCTTGTTTGGGATCTGAATCCAAACCTCTAGCAACCTTAACTCTAACATTGTGTTAATCGATCACTTAACCTCAAATGCTTAATCTCTCAGGGAATGGATTAACTATGTAAATCAGGCTTAACATAATCAATTTTTCTTTCCTAGCTATGTTGATACAATCTGATCATAGGTTCATAATTGCTAGGATTAATTTTAATTTTGAAATAAATTTGACATTTGAACAAAATAAAAAAAGGAGGCCTAAGGGTTAATCCTTTTGGTGTTCATTCCATAATCCAAAAGACAAACCCTAGCGAGAATTTCCTATTGTCTTGTGGAGGAAGAAGCAATAAATCTATATCAAATTCTATAAAAATTAATTTCAGTGCAACATATTATAACTTCTCATACTCAAAGTTGCAATAATTTGAACTCCAAGCATTTAACACATCCACCTGTACTGTTTTGCTTAGTGCGATCCAAATAATAAAAAATATGAAGTGACTCACCAAAAGAACCATGCCTTTACCTGGGGTCCAGTTCCTTGTGAGTGGTGATTATTTTTTCCCATTTCACTTAGGTGATGAATCTCTACTGTACTCCTAAGGTAATTGTATGGGTTTTTAATTTATGAAAAGGAGCATTTTTTAATCCTTCTATTTTTGTCATTTTCAAACACTGTGTATTCCCTTGTCGACCGCTTTATTTGCTTGTTCTTGTGCACATATAGGACGGAGAAATGTGTGTTGGCATCTTCTGGATTCCAGGGTGATATAAAAGCTTTGCAAAAAAATTTGGCTGCTAAGCATTTGGTGAGTTATCAGAAGATTCTAATGATATTGCAATCTCCATTTACTAGCTATAATTTGTACCATTCTTAGGGCTACTCCATGCACCTTTTGACCATTAGAAATATTTAATAATTTTTGAAAGAGATTCTCATGGGAATTGCATATGTTCATGCCAAACATCATACAAGGTCTTTGCTTGTTGGACATTATGCATTCTTGGTGTATAAAATTAGATGGTGCTATGGAAGCTTATTATATTAGATATGATTATAGAAGGATACAATTGTACTTTGGGATCATGTGAGAATCATATTACATGATGTTTTGACTGTAGATGGGATACAGGTTGTTGCTAACGAATTGTTTCTGATATCGTAAATCAATATTCTAGCATTGTTGAACTAGAAACTGAACTATCTTCTTTAATCAAGAAAGAGCTTGATGCCTGGATTGCTCTTGCTTTACATTGTCAATTCCTTCTTGTTTTGAATGAAGGTTTGCCGAACTAGTATTGAAGGGGAGTACTAGCCGGTGACTGGTTCGGCACGGTCGGATCGATATCATGCTGTTCCGAGGTGTACCAACGGGGAGCGCTGGAGAGTGAGGAGGAGAGGGAGATGGAGGGGGAGAGGGAGAAAAGTGGAGAGGAAGAGAGCGAGAGAGTGAGGGGGGGTTGTGGGTTGGAGGGCGAGGGAAACCCTAATCCTAGCTTGATCAGTTCGGCTTGGTGAACCTTGTCTCAGTCCTTTTTATTTACCTCTGTCTACTTCTGTGGTTGGTGGGCATCGGCCCATTCATGTGAGTGTATTTCCACCTGTGCATGGCAAATTTGTGCTTGAACACAGTTGGATCAGCAATGTGTCTCAGTCCTTTTCATTTACCTCTGTCTACTTCTGTGATTGGTGGGCATCAGTGCATTCATGTGAATGTATTTCCCCTGGCAAATATGTGCTTGAACACAGTTGGATCAGCAATGTGTTTGTTGACTGCAGTATCTTGTATCCTGTCATTGTGATTTTGTTGAGTGTCTTGAATTCAATGTCATCTATGTGCCTTAACCCTTTTGTATCTGGTTAGCTTGATGGATCAAGTCAAGATCCACCAAGTTTTGAGAAAGTCTTCGAACTCGTTGATGCTGCATTATTGGTCATAGAAGCTCTTGGCAAGAGAGGGGGCCTATCAATTAATATATAAGATCAGTTGGTGGATTTGGAAGTGCATCTCATTGGTTATGCCAATCGAAGATCATTCAACAAAGGAAAAACCTCCTAAGGTTTCTTTGGAAAGATTCTAGGTGGAGAACTAAGGCACATTGGGTCCATTTTGAGGCACAACTGTACAAAAGATAGTCAACCTAAAATCAACAAAATGCTAATATTGACCAATGGTTTGCATAATTCTTGTAATGCTGTTCTACTGTGGGTACATGTGAAAGATACAGACACGGGCACTGTTGTTGGTACTAATAAAAGAATCTGTGATAAATTACAAATATACAAGACAATGGCTGCAAAGCATTGATTGTTGATAATAAAGAATAGAACTATAATATCCAAGTCAGGAGTTGATGCAAGCTAATTGGTTTTTTAAGTTCTTCATGCCTTGATAAATGAAATGATAAAACAATTGAGGAGGGCACATCATTTGCTAAATGCTGTCCTTAACCACCACCAGCAAAGGGCCGTCTTCATAAATGCTTTTGTTTCATATGTTACTTGCATTTTAAGTCTTGGTTCTACAGGTTGATTCTAAACCTTCTTAATAAGATACTAAAATAGCAAATTTTAGTATTGGTGGGTTACCAAGCTGATACACTTTAGGCATGGCACTTACTTGTCTTGAACTTTTAGAGAAATCTAGGTATAACTATCTTTTGGTGCTGCCCTTTCCAGGGGCCCACACACATACAGCATATAGATACATACCTATACACAGTTAAAAAATTATTTCTTTTCTTGTGAGAACTGGTAAAAAGGGAAATTTTAATAATAAATAAGGGAAGATGACTAGAATAGAAAAGGCTGACTTTAATTTTCAAGTGATAGATGGAGGCGGGAAAACAGAAGAGATTTTGCATGACAATGTTGAGAAAAGGAGAGTTGAGATAGCTGTCATTGTTTGTCATCAATGATGCTGCTTGCTTTCTAAGTTCTGTCTGCTTGCCAAGGTGGGTGCAGCATCTACATGGCATTCTATAAGCATCGATCACCAGTTGGACTCCGAGGTTGACTAGTTGATTCCATAAAGAAATGTAGAAAAGTTCCTAAAGGTAAAAAAAGGAAAAAGTTCCATTGAAATTCAAACCTCAATGTGAAGCTTTTATAGGACAGAGTAGATGTGCGAAGCTATATTCTAATTGGCTACCGCTGACGTATATCTAGTCCCATGTTGCCACTGGTCCTTGTTCTTGGCCACTGTTCAACTGCCAGCTCCCGCTGCAATCTCTTTCGATTCTAATATGTCAAATCCCCTGTGGCCAGAATGTTGTTCCTCTTGGTGCCACACGCTACTTTCCACTGTCATAATGTACTACCACACCTTCTCTCTAAGCATTTCTTTTTTCTTTTTCTTTTTTTTGTGTGTGTATGTAATTTGAGGGGCCTGCTTCTGCTCACCTGCAACCAAATGCACTATGGCTTCCACTTCAGGTAACTAAGGTCAAGCCTACTGCTACCTGCACTTAGTTTTTTCTTGTTTCTTTCAGTACTGGCTGGATCTTAGTGATGTGTGTGCTATTATAGAAAAGTGAAAGTTATCAGTTGAAAGAGGATGGTCCCTTGAACTCTTGCTTTGTATGTGGTGAAAATGATTGTTAAGGAGTTTATAAATCTTATTTCCTCTTTTCAAGAACTATCCATTTCACGAGGTCTTGAAGAAGCCAATATAGATAGATTGTTAATGAAGAGGATGAATAAAATTGCAGTATAACTTTAGTGGAATGGTGTCATAACAAGCGAGGATCAGGCTGCTGAAATATGTGCTGACTGTTCCTGTAGTGATTATGGCTATGATGTCAATTGGTGTGTCTGGTCTATGAGGCAAAATGGTAACTGATTTTACATCCCATAGCAATTCATGAAATATTCAAGTCATATGTTCTTCACTATTTGTTTTATTTAGTCAGAAGCATCAAAAGTTGTTTTGCTTGAGCCAATGGTTTGAACTAATTTTAGGGCATGATCTTTTTAAACCTTATATGTGAAGTTGGCACAATATAATATCTATTTATTTAGATTTCTCATATTTGACTGGTTGGTACCATGGACTTATTTTTGGGCAACTCCATCCATCTTACTCGTCTCATACCATCAGGAACTTTCTCAACAGCATGCAACATTTCATTTTTTGTATGTTTTTGGTAACCAGGAGAGTTAAATTGTCCTAAGTCATCCATTTTTCTCTTCTAAGTAATCTTCTTTTTCATAAAGAAACAATAATTCTGCACCTAGCTTTCAGTTTATTGATGAAAAAAATGTTTGTCTTGCTTCTTATCTTTGGAGTTGTGGGTCTTTGTCTACAGAAACAATTTGTAGGGTCTCTGTGCTGATACAAGTGGTAGCTGAAAGTGTATTTTTTATTAGGTTGTTAGTGTTCTGACTTGTGAATCTTTTAAGGCCGTGTTTTGCTTCCAGAATGCTCATTATTGATGGTTGCGATCCCACCATCTAAGCTCTTCTTATGTTGTGGTTTGAACAGGCAATATCCTATCAGAACCACAGCTGGTTTCTTTTTGATTGTTATCTGTTGACTCTTCATATTTACTGTAAATGATTGTGGTTATAGCAGCATAACTCCTAAATTTATGAGGGAAATATGTATGGATATCTATGTGTATTTATCTTCAAAATAAGTTAATGCTCAGTGATACATTAACTGGCATCTAATTCTATATGTGGGTGCATTTCGCTGAAACTGGTTATTCCTGCTGGCAATATGGAGGGTTAAATATATTGTTGTTATGGCTGTGATGTCAGGCTTCATTAGATTCCTGTCTTCATGTTTTGATTTTTCAACACTATCCGAATTTAAGAATCTTGTCACCTTATTTAAATTTTGTATTGTCCAATTCCAAAAACCTTGGTTTGTTAATGTTTCCTGCACTCCATATACCGCTTTTGTTTCTGAGATTGCCGGGGATATAGATATATTAACATATAAATAGACTGAAGTGTTGATATTCCTGCAGCAACTTTTGGCCTTCAATGGTCTTGAAGCGTTTTTCCCTTCTTGCCTTCAACACTTGAATATGATCTAGATATATTAACATATAAATAGACTGAAGTGTTTATACTCCTGCAGCACCTTTTGGTCTTCAATGGTCTTTGAGCTTTTTTCCTTTTTAACTTAGTACCTGAATATTGAAAGTATGATTGCAACACTTTTTTTTTTTTCATCTTTCCATAGAAAGCTTTGTTAATTCTATTTAATTCTGGCAATTGTGCAGATCTATCAGCATCAACACAACAAACAAATGAGTTGCCCCGCAATGGCTCAACTCCTCTCAAATACCCTTTATTTCAAACGTTTCTTTCCATATTATGCTTTCAATGTTCTAGGGGGACTTGACAATGAAGGTATGATTAGTCATTTTTGTCCTTAGAATAGGTCTTATTCTGAGGAGTACCTTTTTTTTATTTATTTTGAGGGTATTATGCTCAGGAGTATGCTACTTGTTCTGTCAAACTGTTTTCGTAGGGAAGGGCTGTGTGTTCACATATGATGCTGTTGGGTCCTATGAGAGGGTTGGGTACAGCGCCCAAGGCTCTGGGTCAACACTCGTCATGCCTATTTTGGACAACCAACTTAAATCCCCTAGTCCTCTCTTATTGCCTGCCAGGGTAAGTTTCCTTCACAGCTTAAAAATATCAACTTTGTATAGCAGAGCTTTTATGTAGGGTTTTAATTCTTAGCGCATGTAAATCTGAACAGGATGCTGTGACACCACTATCGGAAGCTGATGCTGTTGATATGGTAAAAGATGTTTTTGCATCTGCAACTGAAAGAGATATATACACTGTATGGTTCCCATATACTGTACTTCGATCCATTTCATTTTTGTCATGCTATCAAAAGCTTCATTGCGGAGAGTTTATTGGTGAAATTGTTTTTTTCCTCATCTCATCATTATCACTCTGTGATAATTTTACAGGGAGACAAACTAGAAATAGTCATTCTCAATGCATCAGGCGTACGGCGTGAATTTATGGATCTCAGGAAAGACTAATTTCCCATAATTGCGGGCTGCTGTTGTGACCTAGCTGGCGGAGCTGGGGGTGGTCCTTCCCAGGTCATCATCATGGTGGAGCCATGCTCCTTCCATGGTGATCGCCCATATTTAGCCTTTGTTATCCCTCAAAAATCTTTCAGACCAACTAATGTTATGCATGTTTATATGAACAGGGCCTGATTTTAGTCTTTGGTATTGGCATTTTATCCACTTTTAATCCTTCCCTTTACCCTTCTGCATGGCCTGCCTTCGGGATTTTGTATTTAAAGGTTGTACTATATTATCACAGGCTTCCAATTCATTCTCAAAGAGATCACAGATGGTTATGCTCTGCCACAACTGTGAGAAGTTGGCGTGCGAAGGTTTTGATATTAGTATCTGGAGGTTGCCCAATAGGTTTGAGTGCAATTATAACTATATCACTGAGTTTGGCGGCGATGAAGGTTGTGACACTATTATTATGCCGCAATTGTTGTGTGTGTTGCTGCACTAAGGTTGATCATTGGAGCTTGACCCTCTGATGTCTGGCCTCTGTACTCAGTTCTGGCCACAACATGATATAAATTCCCTACACAATTTACTTAGTATATTATCTTCAGTCAACTGAAATGAACCTTCTTCCTACAACAAAGAGGTGAGGTGACTGGAGTTGAGGAAACATGCTCCTGAGTTATCCCGGGTGGCAAACATTAGAGGATACAGGTAATATTTTGGCCAACAACCATGAATTTGATAATTTGTTTGCTGTGGGTCGCAACCTGCCATTTAGTTAATTCCATAGTAATTTAACAACTTCCCATCCAAAGATGACCTCTTATTGCAGTGACCATTGGTGCACGTATGCATGTGGCTCAACCTTATGGAGAAGCATTCAGTGATGACCTGATGGTCAGAATTACCCACTGACCTATTCCATCACAATGCATGCTTATGAGAAGATGGTTTGTGCTAAATCTACATTAGCCAATTAATTCCTACATGCATTTCATATCCCCAACTTCGCCTATCCTGTGCGTGTCATCCGATTCAGGGTGTGGCCGGTGGTCCGCAACATATGGGATAATTGTGGGGTTGATGGCTTATTTTGAGTCCAACGTGCATGTAGTTCCAGCTCCCCATGTAAGAAAGTTGTTCAACCTGGGTTTCATGTCGTCCATCTATCATTTCCCTGAACTCAGAGCTCCTCTTGCATGCATCGAGTTCAACTGAAAGTAGTCACCGACCACCTTGGGTGGAAGGTAAGCTACCAGACTGGTTGTTACCTCCTGTTGCTTTCTGAGCAATCGCATACTAGCTATATTTTCTAGAGGAGGATCACTGAAATGCTGGTCAAGTAGCTTTCACCTTACATAACCATTTAATCTTTTTCCAGCTACTTTGGATGAGTTTTAGTTTTCACTTTTACCTTGTGTATGGTTGAGGTTACTAGGGGGAGTATGGATGGGATTGGAAAGGTGGATGGTCTTCATCTATTGTTTAATTCACAAAATCTTAGTGAAAATGAATAAATATGGAAGGATGCAAGAAAGAATGGATGAAGCATATGAAGGTGGATTTGTATATTGATAAAATTAACCTTCATTCATTTTTTTGATAAAATTATAATACTTTTATATTTTTTCATTCATTTTATTTATATATATTTTTATTTTACCTATACCACATTTTTATATGATTAAATTCTATTACTAATTAATTTTAATTTTGGTACATAATTTCTATAATTATAAGTAAATAATTAGAATTATCTTCTATTTTTATATCTACTATTTTTAGTTAACTATTTGTATAAAATTAATTAACTATTTAAACTATATTATAAATCAATCAATTATTTATATAATTAATATATATAAATAAATTAATTTATATAGTTAATTTATAAAATTATTTATAAAATTATATTAAATATTTATTTTTCAAATAATTATAAATTATAAATATTATAAGTTTATATATTTTTGAATTCTATAATATAAATAAATATTATAAATTAATAATAATAATATTTTTTTATCAGATGATGCTTTAGTAACAATATTATATAAATATCATCAATTGTTCTTTTCATTCTTTCTATACCAAATAGAGAAAGAGATGATTCCTATCTATCTTTTTATATTTTATTAAATACATGAAAAGATAGAAAAAAAAATTATTTATCTTCTCTTTTATTCATCCTTCATTCTCTATCCATCTTTTGTACCAAACAGAAGGTTAGTGAGATAAATATGAAAAGTTATAAAATTTTTTAATATAGATCAAAAGTAATTATGTTTATCACTTGTGATCAAGTTTTGACTTTCTTGACTATAATTGCTACTTCTTCAAACTATTGGTAACTTTGGTTGTCGATGATCCCCTAATATTTAACTTATATCTTTCTCAAATTGGAGAAGGGATGTGACTGGTGGGGTATAATTTTCAGCTCATTATCATTAGTTAAATATTACCACTAACTTTATTGTACCAACCATCTAACATTGGCATTCTAACGAGTCATGAGTTTGAACAATTCCATGAGCAGTAAAGATTTGGAATACTGAAAATCCAATAAATTTGTCAAAAAATTGAAAAAGAGTTAAATAACCAAAAAGTAAACATAAAATAAATAATATAAAATGCAAACCTCTCCGTTATGATATTTATTTATCTAAATATAAGTATAGAAAAGATAGAGGTAAGAATGACAAATGATAAGGAAAAAAAAATCACCTTTGGCAATAATACATGATGTTATTAATTTTTAACACAAAGATGTTTTATTTTTAATTAATCATGAATGATACTATCATGTATAATTTGAAAATAATCAAGTAGTTCTCAATCAGTTTGTTTATGGGGAATAATTTGAAAAGCTGTTCTATCTTTTTTGATTTAGAGGATAATAATTCTGTCAATATGCTAATATTTCACTTACCAGCACATCCTAGCATCCAACCTATTTTTGACCTTCGGCATTTCCGACCCTTCCACCTTTCTCAATCCCATGTTTCTATGAGATTAGTTGCTTATAATATATGATCAACCACATATGAATGGTTTAAACCCTCTCTCTACATATTTATTATTTATCGAAATAAATTTTATTGTTTTTTATTGGAAAAAAGATAAAAGACACGTCCATTGCACGTGCCGCACTATAGTTTCCTTACAAAGAGCTCACACACCTTTCTTCCCTGGTCCTTCCAAGCCGCTTGGCGTAGGCGGGAAGGAGCTCAATACGAGCGGAGCTCTTTAGGCAATAGGCACGCACTCTTCTACATAAAATATATTTCGAATACTTCCCACCCCAACCATTCGTATAACCTTCTCTTCTCCTTTTTCCGTCTCGCCTCGCGGTCTCTCGATCTCTCTTCGCCTTCAGAAACCAAATGGCTCGTAACAAGGTAACCCATTTCAACCCTAATTGAATCTCCCCCTCCCCCAAAAAGATCAATTTTTTTTTTTTTGATTTCTTTTCGTTGCACAGGAAGCGGTGGTTTTGCTACTGGATGTTGGTCCGTCGATGCATAGCGTTCTCCCTGAGGTTGAAAGGGTCTGCTCGATGCTCGTACAGAAGAAGGCAAGTTTTTTTTTTTTTTTCTAATCCAGTTTCCATTAGTTTTGTGGAAATTTTTCTTATTACCATGCTCGTCCTGTTTTCTTTGTAGGAAATCTGCAGTTAAAATGGCTGTCTGATGTGAATTTGTTTTGTTGTTCCTTTGGTTCTTCTTGCAGCTAATTTTTGGTAAGAGCGACGAAGTGGGGTTTGTCTTATTTGGAACCGACGGTATTCTTCTCTTCTACCCAAAAAAAGTGGATTTTTTTTTTTTGGACTTTGAATGAGGAATTATAGATGTTGTTATATCCGGTATTATGAAAAAAACAACAAATTGGCCATGGCGATGCTTTAGATAGTCATTATAATCTTTTCGGTGAGTGAAAAAAAGATAAAAAGAAAGCCATCTTTTTTGTGCTATACATTATATTCGAATTATTTAAGGTCCATAGTTCATTGTTTTGAGCTACATATGCATCTAATGACCCTTGTTTTAGTTGGGAGAAAAATAGTTACTCCATGTGCTTCTTCATGATTGCTATCTTTATTATCTAACGCTTGCCATCCTCTTTCTGGCATGAATGTTTGAGCCCTGGCTCTTATTTGGGTCATATCTGGCCTTCATTTGCCTGACTGTGTAAGTCCGTTGCTTTAATCTCTGCCTATGCAACTGGGTTGTCTTTATTTGTTTATAATTTATTCCAAGAATTTTGTGTTTGTCTCTACTCTGTTCCTTTTTTTTAAATTTTTATTTAGAGTAGAAAACTTGGAACTTCATCTCGAACCATCTTTATTTGCCACCCTTGCTATAAGAATGACACTACCATTTGTCACTTTGATGCTAGTTTTTATTTGTTGCCACGAGATGTGTATGGTTCTAAGTTGCTTAGGAAATTCATAAATTAAAGTCTATAGTGCTTTTTTCGCCCTGATATTCCAGATAACTAATTTCCATGAAAATTACCAGTGAACCAATGTCATTACTTTCTGTCATACTTTTTAATTCTTGCAAGTGCACAGGTTTCAGTGGGTGTTCTGATTTTTTAATCTTTTTTGTTAATCGAATCTCTGGCTCATGAGATGCTGTTGAAATTCCCAGATACATACAATGAGCTTCAAAAGGAAGTGGGTGGATATGAACATATAGTGGTCTTACGTAATATTGGAGTTGTCGATGGAAATGCAGTGGGTTTTCTACAAAATCTTCCGAGAGGAAATTTCCCTGGTGACTGTATCCACCATCAGTTCCTCATGGACAATATTTGCCTTTTGTTTCTGCTACTATCTTTTCTTCTTGTTTGCTGCATTTACGTTCAATTTTGGACATCCAGTATTGTTTTTGTGGCCACTGGTTTGGCATTTATTTTTCTACCTCCTTAAACAAGAAAAAAATTAAACTACCTTGTTGTCTTTTAGCTTGCGTTTATGGAGTTTGGTAATTTGTCATGGGGTCAAGCACCATGGTAGTTGAAGTTTTGCTTACATAACCCTACTATCCGGTTAAGACTTTGTCGTCTGGAATTTTTGCTTTCTGTAGAACTTGGATTATTTGTACACTGCATATCATATTGTTCAGCCAAGATCTCTGTTTCATAAAAGACTGTCTTGACATTTTTAATTATTGATATCATTTAGTTGGTGGCATAGATGCATAAATACACCCCTCTTAAATTTTAGTTATGCATTGTTTCTATTAGGTGACTGAGAATGTTTTGGATGTTTTATTGCAATAACTTTTTGGCGCAGATATCTGTGCCAATAGGATTATCCCCTAATTCAGGCTTGTAATACCCTTGACTCCTTGTTAGTTATTGATGCCATTGTTGTTGGAATAGACTTGCTGATAAAGAAATTTGGGCCTACAAACAAGGGAAAACAGCGCATTTGTCTCATCACTGATGCAAAGTATCCAATTAAAGAGCCGTATGAGGGGACAAAAGAAGATCAAGTCAATACCATCTCTCAAATGATGCAAACTCATGGAATAAGACTCGATTGTATCGTTATCAGAGAAAAACTACCAGGAGCTGATCTGAGGGTAATGGAGGAAAATGATAGTCTATTGGATCAGTTCTCAAGGAAGGCAATAGCAAAAATAGTACATGTTGATAGCCCAACATCATTGTTGGGTGCTCTTAAAACTCGAAATATCTCCCCAGTGACAGTGTTCAGGGGAGATTTGGAACTAAGCTCAACAATGAAGATCAAGGTAAGAATTGAATGTGATAGATTCAGAAGAAGCAGTTAGCTGCAAATCAAGTTATTAGAATCTACAATGTTTGTGCTGGTGTGGTTTTTTAATAAATTCATAATTAAATGAAAAGGATGATCTTCTGATTTTTAAATGCTTATATTAACCAATGAACATATACTTGACCATTTTATTCATGTGCTTAATTTTATTAGAGACGGATATGCTGCTTCCTTAACTACAAGGGCTACAATATTTTTAAACATTCTCTTTCTCTAGCATAAGATGTATGTCAATTAATTACTACTTCCTCGTACCCCAGTAGGATATATACATGAATATTTGAATTTGGATGTTACTGTGTAACTGCAACCTGTTAAAAGTTCTCACTTATTTTGGGTATGAAGTTGCTAAATTTATGCCTTGTCACTGCTAAGACTAGCTATTGCTTATAGTAGTCATTTGACATGGAATATTGCTATGGTGATACTGCAACAACATATGTCTTAGTAATATCATTTCTATATGCCTTTGATTTATGAAATTTTATTTAGATTGTTAACTAACCAATTGATCCCAAAAGCTTAAGTTGATAAGGAAAGGTCAACAATATATGTCAGTCTTAACACCCCTCATCATGTGCAATCCAGACCACAAACATGGAGAGATAATAGAGTCAAAACCCTCTCACATGCTGCCCAGACCATGCACATGGAGGGATGATAGAGTCAGAGACATACTAGGATCAGGATAACAAATAATTAGGAATGATTAAATAAATAGCTAAAGTGGAGGGATTCAAACTTGTAACCTCCAGCAAACCTGAGCTCACATATCATATTCACTAATCAATTGATCCCGAAAGCTTAAGTTGATAGAATAGGGAAAGGGTAAACAATGTATGTCAAGCTTAGGGCTTAACACCCCTCCTGAAATGCAGCTTGGGCCATACATATGAAGGAATAACAAAGTCAGACAGCTGGTGAAAGGTGGAGTTCCCACGAAATTTTTATTGATCTCAAAGCTATTGGCACCAGTCATATCCTTTACGAAGTTACAATTAGAAATTTCTGGATAGTGGTGTGCCTTACTGAATTGTGCATGGCGGTATGTAAATGTGATATGTTACATGGACTCTGGTTCGTGTTAGGTTCTGGTTTGTTCAAGCATTGGATCCTTTCAATGTCTAAGAATTTCTTCTTATAGAGCCATGTTTGAGTGTTATACGAATGCCCATGTTTGAGTGTCAGGTGTGGGTATTTCAACTAAATTGAAGGGTCCAAGTAACCCAGAATGTTAGGACAAATCCACCTCAGTCATAAAATTTCTCCTAAGTTATAAGAGTCCTTTTGTGTGGTCTTTGTGGAGTTTTGATAGTAAGTCACCACTCATATCGCTAAACTTGGCTCATTTGTATGAATGGATTACTTAAGTTTATTTATGGTCCTCACCTTTATGCTTGCGATACTCGTGCTTTATATCTCTCAAAAACATAGTTCTTTTGTCCCCTGATTACAACCTTCTGCCATTTCATTAATATAAATGCATCGTGCTGTGACCTTTTCCTTATCCAGGTATGGGTTTATAAAAAAACATCTGAGGAGAAATTTCCTACATTAAAGAAGTATTCTGGCAAAGCACATTCATCTGATAAATTTGCTACTTATGAAGTTAAAGTTGATTATGAGTACAAAAGCATGGAAGATCCTGATAAAGTTGTTCCACCAGAACAAAGAATCAGAGGTTATCGTTATGGGCCACAAGTAGTTCCTATATCATCAGCTGAATGGGAGGCAGTAAAGTTCAAACCTGAGAAGGGTGTAAAGCTGTTAGGATTTACAGATGCTTCCAACATATTGCGGTAAGCTATTTGCTTTAGCTTGAAATTGAAATATCCCTTTTTTCTGATTTTTGGGTTGTATTCATACTCGTATTGTATGAATGCTTCGACTTACCCAAAAAAAAAACTGTTAATGATCATGTCTTTCACCTACTGAGAATGACCCATTCCCAAGTGTCTATGTCACTGGTCATACATTTTTAGTCTCTTCTGACTTTTCGGCCAGTATTATTTACTTTGTTCACTTATTCAGCCATCTGCTTGCTTCCTTTTGCTCGTTTCATTATGCAGTGGTTCTTGTAATCATCTGCTATCTTTTAGATGCTATCTCCCTCAGATTACTTACTCTTTCCACCTTCCCATTTTGACTGCAAAACTCTTTTGATGCTGATCGGGACCATGATGTCAATGGATTTCAGTTTGCTCATTGGATACAGTCTTCTTCTTGGTCGGTCTTATCTTAGTGGTAAAAGAAATGCAAAAAGAAAATAAAGAAAAAATATGGCTGTCGCCACCTGTAAGGTTGTTTAACCTTGGCCTCAAACAAGTTATAGGAATTAGCGAAAGCTTTCGCAAACAGTGTTGCTTTGCTATTTCTCTTTTTATATATTCCAACAACTTATGCATAACTTTTTCATTATTTTGACATAACTATCCTTATTATATGGAACATTTTCCAACTTGATTTGGAGAGTAGTCAATGACTAACAGAGGTACAAGTCCCCCAACAAGGCTTGTATGCTCATGACCTAGAGAGTTGTGGATTTTTGAAGTTTTACAAACTTGATTTGGAAGTCTAATGGAATTGTCACTCCAAGGTTTTGAAATTGGCACATCCTAGCCTAGAGCTATGGAGTATAGACTTTAGGTAATGTACCAACTTTGGAGACCAGTCAAGGAGTTGATGAGTTATAGTTTTGAGACCTATAGACTGCAACTTGAAGGGATTGGTTAAGGACCTGAAAATATTTCAAATCTAGGCTTGAATTAAAGTTTGCTATGCCGGTACTGTGGCTCAGACCAGTCGGCATTGGCGGCATGGTTCGGTATGCTCTCATGCTGTTTTGTGCTAGGCCCGAATCGATATAGTAGATAGGGCAGAGGGAGAATAGGAGAGAGGAAAGGAGAGAGAGAGGGGCGGGAAGGGAAGGGGAGGGAGAGGGAGAGTGGGCCTTTGAAGGCTGCCATGGCTGCCGTGCTGCTACTGAGCTTGCTGGAACCCCTCCTCTAGCTTTCCTGCAAGCTTGACTGTGATGTGGAGGCCTCAGTGGCCCTCCGGCGGCTTTCTTTTTCTCTCCCTCTCCTTCCCTCCCCCTTCTCTCTTTTCCTCTCTTTTCTTCTCCCTCTCTCCCTCCTTCATTGGTTTCTTGTTTTGATTGCTAGAACCATCTTGGTCCGCTGCTGGCATGGGTCGGTACACCCTAAACCACGCGGTTCGGAACGGCTCCACAATCCTCTTTGAACTATTTATGGATGCATACTGTTGGTATAGAGTCATACATATTTATGAAACATAACAATTGTTGTATACTTGGAAATTGTTAGTATGAGATCTAGCCAACTTCAATAGCCCAATGTGGCCTTGAGAGCTATGCAGGTTGAGCAACTCAGTAACTTGGTTTGGAGTCATGAAAGTTTTGTTCTGTTATTTTTATCTAGGCACTACTACATGAAGGATGTATATATCTTTATTCCTGAACCGGGCAACCAAAAAGCAATTGTTGCAGTTTCTGCTATAGCTAGAGCCATGAAGGATATGAACAAGTCTGCTATTTTGCGGTGTGTTTGGAGGCAAGGTCAGGGAAATGTTGTGATTGGGGTGTTAAGGCCCAACATATCTTCTGTGGACAATATTGTAAGTTGTTTCACACTGTTGCTTTGGATGTCTACTTAGCTTCTGGATTCAGACTTTTCTTACCTGAGTCATATTGTTGGTTCTTTTGAGCAGCCAGATTCCTTCTACTTTAATGTGCTTCCTTTTGTTGAGGATGTTCGAGAATTTCAATTTCCATCCTTCAGAAGTTTCCCATCATCATGGCAGCCAAATGAACAACAGCAAGAAGCAGCAGATAACCTTGTCAAGATGTTAGACCTTACACCATCTGAAGGAGAAGAAGTGCTGCAACCTGACTACACACCAAATCCCGTCCTGGAGGTGTCCTATTGCTTTACTCAAACAGTCTCTCCTACCTGCTATGATAAAATCAGAGTTGTTTTCTGACACTTATCTAATAAACTTATGTTACAATCTCAATATAATTATTTGGATCAATTTTGTTTTTTGGGCTTTGTGTATATGCCATGTATTTGTTCATTTACCTCAGTGCTAGAATTATTATGATGTTCAACATGTTCTTTAATTGTCCAAAAAGTAGTTTAATTTTATTTAGCTGGCTGAACATTAGAGGGATACGAAGTTGTGGAGCACAGGTTTCATGTCTAGTTATCTTAAGTTGTTAGCTTTGCTTGTTAAATTATAATTAACTGCCAGAAGCTTTAACTGTTAACCCATATGTAATGGATTCAGAATGTTCAGCACATTACAATGCCTATAAGATGATTTTATAGACCATGGGTTGAATATTAGATATCAAAGAAGACACCGTTTCAAAAAGGTGCATAAGCTTGCTCCCAGTCCCCTCCCAGTTCATGCTCTTCAATCATTGTAACACCATTGCTCCTGCATTGGTTCCTTCTCCTGACTAGATTGAAAAGATGCATCACGGTTCCATTATACAACATAAAAGATATTCTACAACCATACCAGCCATCATACCTCATTTCAAGAGGGGATCTCAGGTCTCTACTTGCTTATTAGTAAATTGCCCTGCTTTCTTCAGGTCCATTGGCATCAAGTTATTATTGGCTCCTATTCTTTGGCCTTCTTTAACACCAAATTTGAAGATGTATTCTGAACGTGAAGAAGTGCACAGCACAATGACAATAGAATTCCCTTCATCTGTTTAGCATTGTAGTTCTTGATTTAGGAGAAATGTTACCAGAACCACAAGATGGAGGGGCAGTCCATTTTTGGTGAAACTGTTTGGTTGAGGGTTCTATTAATTCATTGATGACTATCTATTTATGTCTAAATATCTCCTTCCTGCATTCAATGGGTATGATATTTCATTAGTGCATTATGGTAATTCTCTATCTGTTATAATTATGATGTGTGAATGGTGCAAAGATACAATAAAAGCCACTATAATTATTTTAATGTGCTCTTATAATGATCATCTTGTATAGAAAATGTTATATTTCATGGGTTGTGGATATTATAATACAAATGTGCCCTGAAACCATCGGAACAATCACTGTAATATTTTGACTGTTTTTAGTTGAAATCATGATTCAGATTGACCTCCATATAATTTAATTTCTTATGTTGTATTTCCTGAAGTATTTATTTATGTGTTTCCCTGTGGCTAAACGTAGACTAGTCAAATATTAATTTTGCTCAAAGAAGCAAACTTCCCAATGCCCTTCCTCCCTTACCCCCTC
This sequence comes from Elaeis guineensis, assembly GCF_000442705.2. NCBI lineage: Eukaryota > Viridiplantae > Streptophyta > Magnoliopsida > Arecales > Arecaceae > Elaeis > Elaeis guineensis. Next base: position 22,768,132 of record NC_026004.2, on the reverse strand, counting down.
CCCTAATCATTTGTTGCCAATCTCTGGCTTGATAGGCACACTATCAGGGAGGAATTACATGGGTCATATAAGAAGCCAACAATCACCAAATTTCACGTGATAGACGGTGCACCAACTCTCTATTGGACCATGTTTTGGCCTTTATGATACTATTTCAAATTCAACCTTCTTGCCTCTTGCATCGATAATCACCTTTGCCTACTTTGCTTTCAAATTTATATTGTTTTTTTTTTCTTCTTTTATTATCCTTCTCCATTCTTTGGTTCAGCTATGTCTCAGTACAGGTTCAACCACCTTCCATAAATCAGATCACTTACTAACCATGAGATGACTAGAAATGTCATAAAATTTAATGGTTAATTGACTACAATATTTATTTTAAAAATATGTTAACTTGTTAAGTATGATAAATTGCTTTATGTTGGATCGAGTGGATCATCACGTCTTGAGGAAGGATACTGTTTCTATGGGACAAGAAAGTAATTCTGTTGGATGGGTATCCTGTTCCTATCTGTAGAAGTACATGCGATCTGCATGCACCATGAAAAAACTAGTATACACACAAATTTATAGATTTGTATGTATGTACATGTACGCATGCTTGCATGTATATGTTGCATATTTACGTGTATAATTTTCTTAGTGGAATAAAGTACAAACTAATTCTTAAAATTAATTAGTAGTAGGAGAAGAAATAAAATGTGAGAGCTATTGTATCAGAGTAACCGCCTGTAGTTGTGCACATATGTTATAGCATATTTTTGGGAATCTCTGCGTGAATCCCTGAGTAAGATGCGCTATTGGTAGGGTGAATGGCTTGGTCTCCAAGGAGACATGTGAAATTTTCAAGTTTTATCATACTAGAGCATGACATTGTCATCTTCATTCCTCAAAAACATCAGCAACCTTAGTGTGCAAGTTCCAATTATTCTCTGGGTGACTTTCAAAATTAAATTAAATCATGATGTCGTGGTGCTTTCCACTCACTTGTTGAAGCATTGCTTGGGTCTACCATCTACTGACCTATCATTTCAACCACCATGGATGTTGATAATATAATAAGAGAGCTTATGGTATGTCTTTGTTGTCTTGATGGTTTTTGTGGAAAAAGGGACCGGATCACACAATCAGTGGAATTCATTTTTTTCTGTAAAAGAACTGTTTCCTTTTTTGTCTAGATTAGGAATATTCTGTAAATATTCTAGGAATATCCTGTAATATTCAAAGAATATCCTGTAATTAGTGTAAGAGATTATTTCCTAGTTTGTTATATTCTTTGCCTATAAGAGGAGAGAATTGACTGTAGCTGTATATATAGAAATAAACAATCATTTTCACATCTTTTATGGTATCAGAGTAGGATATTATTCTACTCTTGTGGTTGCCCTAGTGCAGCTGCCGCCCATACGCTGCTGCTGTCTTGTTTTTTCTTTACCATGTCTAACGTCTCCTCCAATCAACTCCATCCACTAACCCAAGCCCTGCTGTCGTTACCAACCCAGGTCCTGCTATCGTGACCCATGCTCCTCAGGTCCCTTCTACTGCTGAATCTCATCCAGTCCAAATTACCACCATTCGACTCAATGGTGATAACTTCTTATACTGGTCTCAATCGATACGTATGTACGTCTGAGGAAGAGGCAAAATCGGCTACTTGACAGGAGATTCACCGGCTTCGGACAGTGCAGATCCGACCTATCCAACTTGGGATGCTAAAAACTCAATGATAGTGACTTGGCTTGTGAATTCTATGGACGTGGATATTAGTTCTAATTGCATGTGTTATCAGAATGCTAAGGAACTATGGGATAATGTTATCCAAATGTATTTTGATTTGGGTAATCAATCTCAAATTTATGAACTTTGAAACTTGGAGAAGTTCGGCAAGGAAGTGACACTGTCACCAAATACTTCCATTCTCTGAAATGAATATGGCAAGATCTGGACCTGTTCAATGATTATGAGTGGAAGTCTCCTGACGATTGGAAACACAATCAGAAAATTGTGGAGGCTAATCGAGTCTCCAAATTTCTTGCTGGTCTCAATGTTAAATTTGATGAGGTTCGAGGAAGGATTATTAGACGAAATCCTCTGCTTTCACTCAATGAAGTTTTTTCAAAGGTTCATCGGGAGGAAAGCTGCAGATCAGTAATGCTCGAAAAAAAGAATAGTGGCACGAGTGGTCTGATTCAGAACTCCGCACTGGTTGCTGCTGAAGCCAATGCTAGTGGACGGAGTGTCCCTGATCAACACAAGCATGATGAGAAGCCTCGGATACGGTGTGATCACTATAACAGACCACGTCATACTCGAAAAATTTGTTAGCTGCTTCATGGAAAACCAGCCAATTGGAAACCAAAATCTAGATGATCACAAACCACTGCCACTGCAGCTGACTCGGATCCATTCAACAAAGAGCAGATTGATCAACTTCTGAAATTGCTAAAGGCTAATCCATCATCATCTGGTACACCTAATTGTTCTTTGGCCCATTTAGGTAGAAATTTCTTAGCCCTTTCTAATACTTTGAATTCCGCTCTATGGATCATTGATTCAGGGGCTTCTGATTATATGACTAGTTTGTCTAACCTATTTTTTTAATATATTCCTTGTTCTGGTAATGAAAAAGTATGAATAATAGATGGTAGTCTTTCATCTATTGCAGGCAAAGGCCTAATTAAAATATCTGAAAATATTAGTCTTAAATCAGTTCTTCGTGTCTTTAAACTTGCTTGCAACCTGTTATCTGTCAGTAAATTTTTGAAGGACTCTAATTGCTGTGTTACCTTCAATGGCTTCCATTGTACATTTCAGGACTGAATTTCGGGAAAGATGATTGGCAGTGCTAGAGAGATAAACAGGCTATACTACAATAAGGATTTTTTTGATAATAAAAAAGCTCAAAGGCTGAGTAGTACTTGTTCAATTTCTGTTTCTGAACAAATAACGCAATGGCACCTTAGACTAGACCATCCTAGTTTTCATTATTTAAGATGCTTATTTCCTAAATTGTTTAAAAGAGTGGATTGTTCTATGTTTCAATGTGAAAGTTGCCATTTATCTAAAGATCGTTGTGTTAAATTTGTTTCAAAACCTTATAGTCCTTCCAAACCATTTTACTTAATTCATAGTGATGTTTGAGGATCGTCAAAGGTTACCACTTTATCTGAAAAAAGGTGGTTCGTAACTTTTATTGATGATCACACTAGGTTTTATTGGATTTACTTACTAAGCAAAAAATCTGAAGTGGAAAGATTTTTCAAAGAGTTCTATTATATGATCAAAATCTAGTTTAATTCAAAAATTTGCATTCTTCAATCAGACAACGGAACTGAGTATTTTAATGAGTGTTTAGGAGAATTTTTAAGAGATAAAGGCATTCTACATCAATCAACATGTCGCGATACTTTCCAACAAAATGGTATTGCTGAAAACAGGCACTTACTTGAAGTTGCTAGGGCCCTCATGTTTTCTATGATTATTCCTAAATACCTCCGGGGAGATGCTATTTTAATTGCCTCCTACTTGATCAACAAAATGCCAACTCGTATTTTGAAATTTAAAACCCCTTTACATACTTTCAAGACATCTTTTCCGAACTTTCGGTTGTACTCTGAGTTGTCTTTAAAAACATTTGGATGCATTTGTTTTGTTCATGTTCCACAATTTTTTTGATCCAAATTGGATCCTAAGACTAAAAAATGTGTTTTCATTGGATATGCTCCAAATAAAAAGGGGTATAAGTGTTTTAATCCACTAACAAAGAAGACTTATGTAAGCATGGACGTGTCTTTTATGGAAAAATAATCCTATTTCAATAAAAATCATCTTCAGGGGGAGAATATTGAAGAAGAAGATAATTTTTGAAAAATTTTTGAACCACTGCCAAATTTTATTGAAACTCCAATTCACTTTAATAAACAAATCAAGGAAATAATCGATCCAAATAATAAAGAAAAGGATTTGTTTAGTCCACAGGTGCCGGGCATGATGGAATCTGAAACAGAGGGAGAATTGCTACATATGGATCCGAGTAATCCGAAACCTGAGCTTCAGGTTTATATCAGACGAAAACCTCAAAGAAGTACTATTGATCCAAATATATCTCTTGCAACTGGTCAGTCAACACCCTTGAATGATGGTCCTTCTTTCATTAAAGGTAATTCTAAATCTACTCTTAAGTTGTCTAACCTTGATGTTCCAATTACCTTCAGAAAAGGAACAAGATCCTGTACCCATTATCCTATTGCCAAGTATTTGTCTTATCAAAAATTGTCCAATAACCATAAAGCATTTATTTCAAATATTTCTAATCTGCATGTTTCAAGATCTATTCAGGATGCCCTAGGTGATCCGGATTGAAAATTAGCAGTGAAGGAGGAGATGAATGCTCTTGAAGAGAATGAGACTTGGGAGATTATAAAACTACCAAGAGGCAAGACAATGGTAGGATGCAAGTGGGTCTTTACTGTAAAGTGCAAGGCAGAAGGAAGTATTAAAAGGTACAAGATCAGACTTGTTGCCAAGGGGTTCACTCAAACTTATGATATTGATTATCAGGAGACCTTCACCCTAGTTGCAAAAATAAACTCAATCCGAGTTTTTCTTTCTTTGGCGGTAAACTCTAATTGGCCTCCAATTGGCCTCTATGCCAACTTGATGTAAAAAATGCCTTCCTAAATGGAGACTTGAAGGAAGAAGTGTTTATAGATCTATCATCTAGTTTTGAGAAGGACTTCGGAACCAACAAGGTATGTAGATTGAAAAAATCCTTGTATGGATTCAAACAGTCACCTAAAACATGGTTCGAGAGGTTTGGGAAGGCAGTAAAAAGTTACCGTTATATCCAGAGTCAAGCTGACCGTACACTGTTCTTCAAGCACTCGAAAATCAGTAAATTAGCTATTTTGATTATGTATGTAGACGATATAATAATGATCGGTGATGATAGTGTCGAAATTATAGAACTTAAGAGAAAACTTGCATAAGAGTTTGAGATCAAAGACTTGGGGGCTTCAAAGTACTTTCTTGGCATGGACTTTGTAAGATCCAAGGAGAGAATCTTCGTTAACCAACGAAAGTATGTCTTAGACTTAGTGAAACTGGAATGCTCGGATGCAAGACAGCCGAAACTCCAATAGAACCCAATTTGAAGTTGCAGCCTACAGAAATCAAGGAGGTGGTAGATAGAGAAAAGTACCAAAGACTTGTGGGTAAACTTATCTATTTATCACATACTCGTTCTGATATGGCTTTTGCAGTGGGTGTGGTAAGCCAGCTTATGTATTCACCAGGATCAAAACACTTTGAGGTTGCCTACAGAACCTCAAAGTACCTAAAGGGGACACCTGGAAAGGGATTGCTATTTCAAAACAGAGGACATTTGCAAATAGAAGCTTACATCGACGCAGACTGGGCAGAAAGTGTAACTGATAGAAGATCAACTTCCGGTTATTGTACTTTTATGGGAGGTAATCTTGTTACCTGACGAAGCAAGAAACAGAATATGGTAGCCAGAAGTAGTGCTGAAGCTAAGTTCCGTTCGGTAGCCCATGGAATTTGTGAGGTGATATGGATAAAAATATTACTTGAAGAAGTAAAGTTTTTTATCCCCTCACCAATAAAAGTCTACTGTGATAATAAAGCTGTCATCTCTATTGCTCACAACCCAATCCTCCATGATAGAACAAAGTATGTAGAAGTGGACAAACATTTCATCAAGGAGAAGCTTGATAATGGAATAATTTGCATGCCATACATTCCAACAATTGATCAAATTGCTGATATTCTCACAAAGGGATTGTATAAGAAATAGATCTAGTAAGCAAGCTTGCCATGGAAGATATCATCAAGCTAGCTTGAGGGGGAGTGTGGAAAAAGGGATCGGATCACACAATCAGTGGAATCCATTTTTTTTTTATAAAGGAACTGTTTCCTTTTTTATCTAGATTAGAAATATTCTGTAAATATTCTAGGAATATCCTGTAATATTCTAGGAATATCCCGTAATTAGTGTAGGAGATTATTTTCTAGTTTGTTATATTCTCTGCCTATAAGAGCAGAGAACTGACTGTAGCTGTATATATAGAAATAAAAAATCATTTTCATGTCTTTTAGTTTCTTATCTTTAGCTTTTTATTCAAAAATAGACATCCCTACAACCAAATTTGACCCATATTTTTTAGCCAACAACTAATGCACAGAAAGTTGTTCGGTTATGATCATATACTATAACTGATGCACCAAATTGCTTAAGGTAATGGTCTTTCTGGTTATCTATTTCATCTTCTTTGGTACCCATGATTTTTTTTATCAGTAAATGAGCATTGTTAGTTGACATTAGTTGACAATTCAATCTTTTTAATTCAATTAATTTGGATTTAGCATCTCTCAATTCATTTATGATTTCCTATTTTCATTCTTTTGAACAGGATGCTAATTTGGCATCTTTTCATCAAGGTTCCTTCGTTTTATCCTTGTGGGCCTGTGACCTTCTCTTCAAACCTGCTATGTCTTTTATGCTGTAATCTCTCTCTCTCTCCCCCTCCCCCCTCTAAGATACTTTTACTTTGATAATCAAAGTTTTATGTCTTGGTGGGATGAAGGGTGTTCTGGTCGTTCCGTCCTATTTCTGTGAGAAAACAAGACCAGGACGGGTCGGGACTTTGAAACCCATCCGTGTAGGGAAAGAAGAAGAAAAAGAAAAGAAAGAATGGAAGATGGAAAAAGAGAAAAGTGAAAGGAAAGAAGAAGGAAAATGAAAGAAAGAAAGGAAGGGAAAAGAAAAAGAAAGGAAGGAAAGAAGGAAGAAAGGAAAGAGAAGGAAGAAGAAAAAGGAAAAAAGAAAGGGATGATGAAAAGAAAGGAAAAAAAAGGAAAGAAAGAAAGGTAGAAGAAAAAGAAAGAAAAGAAGGAAAAAAAAAGAAAGAAAGGAGTAAATAAAGGGAGAGAGATGGAGGATATCTACTTGGATGCATGATCGGGATGGCTGTTAGGACGGGACAGGACAGTGGGGCATCCTGTTCTATGAAGATATTGGGACACCTCCGTCTTATGGGATTTAAAATCTTGTTGATAATGTTTCTACCAATAACTAAATGTTGGTTGTCTACTCTTCACTTAACTATTTCTACTTCACCCTATTCCATGTTTGATACCGGCCTTGTACCTTATTGATTTATGGGATTTGCATTTGGCTGATGCATCTAGCTTCTTTTGAAGATTTTTTGGGGAAGGCAAGTTCATCTTGTACCACTTATTAGTGAATTCTTTATTTTGACTCAACTTTTTGTATGCTTTAGGATATTGGGCTTACTAATTCTTTAGTCTTTGGGCTTCTACCATCAATATCATCACCAGATAGATGTATTCTTTTGTATGCTTCCTTGGTTAACTACTTCTATCGACTAGCTTAATTCCCAGACCTTTACTGGCATGCTTATTTGTTCCTTTTTTGCTCGGCCGAATTCCATGACATTTGTGTTCGATAAAAATCTTCATGCATTCCTAGCTCAAAGATGGTGTTGTTTAGCTGTTGGATTATCTTAGCGGTCTTAGTGTAATCCTTTGCCTGCCGTCTTTGCTAGACATCTAGTTGACTTCTTTGATTGATCCAAAAGCTCTTTGTGAAGTTGCTTGCTTCTTTCCAGTTTCCTTACTTGCATAGCTTTTCATCTTTGCTGTTCGCATAGAAGAACAATTGTTTTGCAAGCATATGATTCATTTTTTCTTTTTCTTTTTTTTTTTTTCTACAACATTTTGTACTCCACTAGTTTGATCGCTACTATTCAGGAACTTAAAACTTTTGTTTTATTTATATAACCCCTATATGGTAGCCTGAACTAGGTGCAGCTACTCTTGAACACTTTTACTGGTGTGCATTCTTCTTGTAATGCAATAGTTCTCTCCTTGTGGAACTATACCCTTTCTTCCTTGGGGCAAATAAAAACTTTAGGACATGAGATACTTTGAGAGGGAAAAAATTGTCATGGGAGAGTTCCATCTACAGTAGAAATGATACTTCGAGATGAAGCATATGCTTAAAACAGGAAAGTGGTGAATAATGTTGTATGGAAGTGTCACATATTGAGTCCAATTCCCACCTACACATCCCTGGTACTTTGAGCACTTAATCTCGTATTTTGAGTGTACAATTTCAGTACAACTGCACTGATAAGTCTGTAATTCACCTTTCTGTGCTTAAAGATTTCGTTGACCCAAAGGCAGTGGAAAATATTTGTTTGATCATTCCATTCCAGCTTACTTATATTATTGTCTTAATCCACAATGTTGTAAATCTGTCAGAAAAAGTGGTTTCCCTATTGTTACTCCGATCAAGCTCAAAATTTCCTGACTTTTTATGCCAGCGGTTTTATCACTTTCTGGACTTGAAGTCGAAGCAGCCAGATGCCGATGTGCCTCCACTTGATAGAAACCTTAGGGGGATAACTGAACCTGATCCTGCTGTTTTTTCTTGCCACAAGTCTGTAATTGATAACTTCCACAAAAATTTTGAGCTGAAGGAGAAACCAAAGGTCGAAAATATTGAACTCTTTTATTTTTTTTATTTTCACCAAGGTTATTTTCATCTGAATGCGCTCCTCCAGTGCAGAAAAAGAAGTCTTCTAAACGTGCCTGGAGGGGAAAACCATCAGCTTCTAGTGAGGAGGAAGGTGTCGATGGTGAGGCATCTGGCTTTCAGAGTTCTAATTTAATGAAAGATTCGTCTAACATAAATGTTGAAAAAATTGGAAATCTGAATCCTGTCCAAGATTTTGAAGCCATGATGGCACGTAGAGACAGTTCAAAGTGGGTCAGCAAAGCAATAAAAGAGATGCAAAATCATGTTTCTGATTTGTTAGAAAATTCTTATGAAGGGGATGCTTACAGCAAGGCAATTGAATGCTTGCTGGCTCTACGGAAAGGTTGTATTCTTGAGCAGGTACCTTTCTTCCATCAAGTTTTGTTTACAATTTTCAGAACAAGTGTTGTATTGATTTACTGACATTTAATAGGAAATATGGTTCTGATAAGTGTTTAATTTATATAATATGACATTTTCACTTTTACAGTTAGCACCAACACTTAGTAAGTTCGGTGGTTAAAATTAGTGAAGAATCCCTAGCTGATAAACAATATATGTTGTTATACAAATCAACTAAATACACTTAGTAATTGGTTAATTTTTTTGCAGTTATATAAAATCAAAATATTTATGAAAATACAGATAGGTTAAACCTAGAAAAGTGATAGTTTCTCTGTTGAAAACTTTATATATATGCATATATGTGCATTGGTGCATATAAACTTTTGCTCGAAGGTAAAACATACTCTAAACATTTATAAGGTATTTTATTATTAAATGTACTTAATATAATTTTAATTTTGAAAACTATTTTAAAATGTAAAATAACAACTACTAAATATTATGAACTTCAGGTAGTGTTTGGATATATTAGGGGTTTACATGTGTTGTAGTTGCTATATTTGCAGCTACACTTCTGGCATTTGGTTCGATAGGTTTGTAATTGCAGTCAAATAAAATCCTAAGTTTGTTTGCCGTGAATTACAACTGTAAAGTGTACTTGGTTTGTCCTTTTAAGTTGGTATTCAATATGTCTCTCAACCATTATCGTTGTTGGGACTTGAATCCATTGTAAATATGCCTCTAAGGTCTTTTCCAGTTGCGGTAGTTTGTCTTACGGCCAATTTGGTCATAAGACAAGACACTATTAAAAGGGCCCCCAAATGCAATTTGAGTTGCACAATTTTGGTTGACTTATAACCATCCAAATACTGGGAAAATGCCACCTTCAACTGGGTTCCACTTCAACCCAATGGTATGTATCCAAACACTTGGCGATTAAGTTATAGAGTTCCAAGCTGCTCATCAAGATTTTGACATTTTGTTAATCACCTGTATTCCTTGGTTGAAAGCATGAAACTGCATTTAGCTAGTTGTTTGTTATACGGAAGTTGAATAATCAATTTGTAATATTTCTAATTGTATTATATATTTATAACACACTTTATTATAATGTTATCTGTGGGGGATTTGGCCTTTGTAAGTTGATAATTGCATCATTCATTGCACACCCTAAGGTATTGTTCCAACGCTTTCTTGCTACTTTTTACTAAAAGCCTCCCAAGTGTGTCATCATAACTTCAGAGGTTCATACTACGATATTGGCATCCCTGTTGCCAATTCCAGTATTTATGTTTGGTCTTCTTGGTATTTACTTTTCAGTGGTACCTCCAACGAATATCACTGTTAGCTGCTGTAGTTTATTGGTAATCACTAAAATCTAAGTCAAAACTCATAGAAATGAAAGGTTTCTAACTAAGCTTCCTGCGTGGTTCTTAGATCTGTTATCGGACAAGAGTGACAGCAAAATGGATTTATTTTTTTTCCTTGTAATAATTTCAGCTTCTTATCAGGTTTTTTAAATTTATGCAATTTTACCTACTTGCTATCAATATAATAATTTTAGTCAAGCTTCATAACAAACAAGATGAGTGTTCTAGAGCTAGAATGTTAAGACGGTTGTATGGTAAAACTAGGATCGATATGGTGAGGAATGGGTATAACAGAAGAAAGGTAGGAGAGGCACCAATGAAGGGAAAAATGATGAGAACTAATTGAGAAGGGTATGGATATGCACAAAGAGAAAATCTCAGGAATCCTGTTGATGGAAATGCTTGAATCGGTAAAGGAGGCATAAGTTAACATGGAGATTGTGAGAAAAGATTTAGAAAGCTTGAAGTGATATGGAGTTTGCTCTTAATGGCGAAGATTTAAGCTTGATTGGTGAAAAAGGATTGTTGGTTAAGGCTGTTATGTTTAAAAACCGTATAAAAAATGTGAAGGCTAGAAAAAGAAACGGAAGATTATAGAAGATGCATTATATCAATGGACTTGGTGAAATGTATGTACTTTTTTCTATTTCCTAAGTTGTTTCTCGATAAGAATTAGTAGGGTTGGAGTGCTGATATTGTAATTCAATTGTAGGACAAGAAAGAAAATTGTACTCCAGGGTTTCAGAAAAAAATTATCTGATGCATGTAAAGTTGTGCTTCACCTAGGAGCTGATGAAATGGCCAAGTTTTGAGAAGCAGGCTGAGGAGAGGAATCACACCTCTTTACTTGTTCATGACTAAAAGAACTTGGCTCTTAAGTGCTATTAAGATACTGAATCTACATCAATGTGGCATGTGGAATTGCAAAATTAACAAGGGACACTTGGAGAATATTATTCTTTTTAATTCTATCATCTATGAAGAACTGCATGAAGTCTAATCTATTGTTTAAGAATGGATATATAAAGATCATTCTGTTTTCCAGGTTGTGCCAAATCAAGCAGGCACAATTACCTCAAGGTGAGTAGGGTACTCCTATTCTTGAGCCTTCTTTGCCCTCTTTCTCTATGTTCTGCTTTCACAATCCAAGAAGATATACTTAACTGCAAGGTATTAAGTTCCAAATTGTAGTATAGAAAGGAACATAAGAATTACTGTTTGACATGAATGGAGGTTGTGATGAAAGATATGAGAAGTTATAGATTGACATGAATGGAGGTTACGATAAAAGTTATGAGAAGCTTGAATAACATCAGAGACAGCAGTAACTTGGAATTTTTAATGCATTAGATCCATAATGCCAACCCCAAATGGCGGTAATAAGGCTGTATGGTTTTGGTTATCTTTATAAGTCCTGGAATCATTGGGCAGTCAACTGCTTGTTCTCTGTTTCTGTGGGTCTATGTTAACGACCTCTCTGCTCTTCAAACTTGATTCACATAAATTGAGAAAAGAACAAGATGTAATAATATGATTGATAAAATGGTTATAATAATATGATTGATGTCTCCCTCCCTTTTGGATTGCTTGTTTCTGTCCACCATTCCCGTTCAGTTTATGTCTAGTAGCTCATATGCAATATTTATGTATAGGAACCAAAGGAATTCAATCGGTTTCTGCTTGGTCTTTATGAGAAATGGAAAGACACTGATCTTGCAAATTTTTTTGAGCTGCTTTCATCTAAAAATATCACATTGATCAGCCAAAAAGAAGCACCTGACAGGTTTGCTTGGTCAACTTGCCTTTTTTCTTGAATTCATTAGGAATTTGATTACTGAACTTTTTATTTACTGCATTTTCTTTCTATTGAACAGTAATGTGACAGAAGAGGACGCCAAAAATTTCCCAGTCAAAGCCGAGCTAAAATCCCAGTAGCCATGTTCTGACATCAGACTGACAAATTGCTGAAGTGGACTAAGAGTGGTTCTGGTTCATATATTCACGGGAGATCACCGCAAGTACCAAAAACCTTTATGCAAACTCGTAAATGGGCAGCACCATGCCTCATTGATATGGCTTTTCCACAGCAAAACTTGGCTAATTTCCTAAAGACAGTTCTATCTTATTGCCAGGCAATTCCCTCTTGTTTGTTATCCAACTGAAGTCCCTTGCACTGACCGGTAATTTATATCTGATCTCTTTATGTTTAACAAAATGTCTAGCAAAAGACGGAGGCATGCCCCAGAGTAGGCATTTGACGTATCGTGAAGGCATACTCTCTATGTTGCCCTAGTTTCGTAGATTTTTAGGTACTTTGCCGTAGGTGCAATATAACAGGTAGGTGCTTTTTTTTGGGCCTCTATGGAGGTATGATCTTGTATGTTTTTGGTGGATATTTCTTCATACAGCACTGATGAATGGGGAGAATGCTTGTCAGGTTATTCTCAGGACTTTCAGGTAATGGAGCATCAAGATTGGTCAAAATTCCAGATGTGACCTAGAGGAATATGCTATACCATTCTCTCTCTTTTTTTTTTTTTTCCTTCAGATTATTGATTCAGTATCTCTACCATTATATACAGGGAAACGTCCACCCTAATTAAGTGATCAAACAAATACTGTTTCGACTCCATTCTCTCTCGCTCTCTGTCTGTGTTTATTTTTGGTAGAAGACGAGCAGAGTTCCATTAGAAACGTTGGAACTACAAATAAAAGCAACAAATGGGACGACCTCTTGTTGGTAAGTTAACCCTTCACAATTGCTTTCAGCCCGTTTTTTGTCCTCCAGATTGGCCAATTTGAAATTCTAGAATCTGGAGTGGCTATGGCTGAGATTACAATATCTTAAAGGGATGCTAAGGATTGGATAGGGTAATGATGTCTTATGATAGAGCTTAGCATACAACATTATTATATTTAATTTAATTAAATCTTAGAGCTTATACATGGTGCTGGATTCTCAAAGAAAGAGATGGGAATCGTGCATGACCTCTTTCCTGTTCTTTAGACGTTGTAAGTTGAAAGAGGGAGATCTTCTTCTTTTTCTTCTCTCAAAGTCGGTCAGGTTAAGGACTACTTGATTCTTCAAAGTTTGGTTTTATGATTTTCCTCTATATCTATTTCCCTATTATGCAAGGTAACACCGGTTTCAGTGGTTTTGGGAAGAAAGAAAAGATGCTGCTGCTTCGCCTCTTCCCTCTCTCACTATTTTTTTCTTATTTTATGTGATTATTTCTTTTGGTTGAGTTGGTTTACTAAATAACTTGCTAAGTTTTTGTCACTATGCTATTTACTGGTGAATGATGCTATCATAACATGCATCCTTGCATTTCCTTGGAATAATCTATCATCGAATTGATCGATATTTAATATGCCAGGTTTAAGCTTGACCTGCAGCTTAGGTCTAACTATGACTGATAGACTCAACCATGGTGTCAACAACTTATATTTCTTTCTAGTCTACAACATGGGCATGCAGTACTCAAACCACTTTATACATTATGGAGACAGCATCCAGCATTGACTATTCGATACACATGCCAAATATGATGCCAAGCCTTGGCTTTATGGTATAGCTTTTGTCACATTTGAGTTTGCTATTTAGATTGTTACTAGCGATATACCAACTTGGGTTGAGTGCAAACTACTTGATGAAGCTTAGATTCAAACTCGCTTAAGACATAAGAAGCTAAAGCAAAATGTTTATAAACCCACGTTGAAGCATAACATTTTCTGGGATCCTTACAAACCTTATAAATACATGCTCGACCTTCCGATCTCAGTGTAAGCCTAAATATTTTTTTCTCACAAATATTCTGCATGAATAGAGTGGCAGCAAACAGTAATTTGGAAAGACATAAATTCTTTATCCACATATTACCAAATTCAATGACATTGTCTATTTATATTAAAAATAATTTGCAACTATTACAATCTATAAATTGCTTGTAGCATGAGTACTTTCGACTCACTAAAAATTCATTTACTAGTATGTATAAGTTTTAGTATCTATAATTCTTTTCATTACATTTGTAAGTCTATTCAAAACATTATTATAACTAATGAGCCTTATATTAATTAGCTGGCTTGCTTTTCAAATGGGATGTGCAACTTGGGTAGATTGGATTGACTAATGCATACCCAACTTGTGTTTAAAACCATTCATTTGCAAAAAGTATGAACTAAGGGATATCATCCTAAATATGCCTATTAAGCTCATCAACAACTAGCATCAATAGTTTTCCTACTTCATTTTGAATAATGGTAAAAGTGCTTCATTGTGACTTATTATAGATTTGAAATGTAGAAATAGATTCTTTGTACATAGAGGCAAAGCTACATATATATGAGCCTCCCCAAACTCTAATGTTGAAATGTAAATATAAGAATCTACAAGTTTCAGGTTACCTTGCATCAAAATCGAACTGAATTTTCTTCCCACAAGCTGGATCATGATTTTAAACTACTACGAGTCTTGGGTCACAAGGACAATCACAAGATGGAATGCACTTGATTTCCACAACCCAAATGACTCCGAGATGTGTTTTTTATTTTGAGAGGGTTTTTTCAACACTTTTTGTTTAGAGAGTGAGAGATAGCCACTATATTTCTCCACTATCTCAAGATAGTTTTTAGCATATTGCAGTTATGGAAAGTTATCAAAGTAACTCCCACAAACTGCATTCTTCAGTCGGATAAAGTTTTGCCTACATCAGCGATCCAAAACCACATTTAAAAACTAATATATCTAACTCGCACATAACCACATTTAAAAACCAATATCTCTAACTCGCACATAATGGACAAAATATTAATCTCATTATGGTAGCTTCATACGAGCAAATGAATCATGTGACCCACGAGTACATCTGTGAATCTAACCATGTTCCTGTTAGACATACATGGTAACTATAAACTAGAAATCAAGAATAACATCAAATAATTCCATGTCTCATTCTGCCCTAGACATATTTGGTTACGATAAGAATTAAGCATACTCAAATCCATCAAAAGTTATATTTGATCTCTTTTCTCTCTCTTTCTCCCATAAAAAAGGTATTCACAATTATGTCTGATTTCCAATGAAATGACATAACTGGTCGGTTGATGAATGCATATATATAATATAATCTAAAATTATCTTCTTCCTGTACATATATTCATTAGATTCGTATTCATCACTTTTCTAGATATGCTCTATAAGGCTGTATTATTTTATCACCATCGAAAATATGCTAAAGTTGTTGAAATTTTGGTGCCTCAAATTCGATCCACTGGAAAAAAATCCAAGATGGAGAAGCTCAACTCGAAGAGCATGTTGGAGGAGTCCGAAAACGTATGGTATAGTGGAACTCATAGCATACGGCCCAACGGTGGCGGGCCTGTAGGCCTGGCCCACAGCCCAGGCCGCAACAACGCACGTGGCCCAGGCCGCTGCAGCTCGCGGCCCAGGCGAGCGTGCAAGTGGGTGCGGCCCAAGCGAGCGTGTAGGCAGGCGCGGCCCAGCATGATTCAAATTTTATCGCGGTCCATGCGGCCGTCATGGATCGGCCCGATCCATGAAGCAAAAATCGCAGTCCATCAGGCTTGTTTGTGCGATCCAACAATCGAGGGGTGATCTAGGATTGTTTTGCACGATTTGAAGGCTACAGACACGAGCGGTGAAGATGCAACTGCTGGAAAGAGTAGATGAGTCCTTCTAAAGCACTCTTTTCGATCCAGGTTGGGTTTTATGTTTGTAAAAAGACCATGATGTCCCGTGAAGAGAGCAAAATGTATTGAGTTCGTAGTGAGTATTTTGAGGTGGTGGCTGAGAGCAACAAGAAGCATCTAGGGGCATTAGAAGACCCTAGATTGGTAGGCCTATGTCTCCTTGAGATTTTTTTATGAGAGCTTTTGTAAAGAGTGAGAGGTGAGGGCTTCTTGTTGAAAGAGAGAGATTTACGAGAGTTGAGAGTGTGTGATCTCCTCTTGTAATTATTTTCTTTCATAGTGAAGCCTTTGTATGCCCCGTGGAGGTAGATCTTGATCTAATCTATGTATTTGATTGTACCCTAATTTTATTTCTTCTTTCTTTCTACTGCAACAAGTGGTATCAAATCTCCAACAATTGGTACAGAGTCAGGTGGTACTAGAGCGTGCGGTTGCCCAGGTTGTAGCGATGGTGATCAAGATTGAAGAAGATGGAGAAGTCAGTCTCAATCAAGGTGAAAATCAATCGGTATGATGGAAAGAATAATTTCTTCTTATAACAAACGAGGGTGAAGGATGTGCTTATCCAACAGGGGTTGATCGATGCTCTCATATACGAGGAGAAGCTGACTACCATAGAGGTGAAGGATTGGAAGTGGCTACAGATGTAGGCGGTGAGCACGATCCGTTTGTACTTAGCGGATATACTGATCCATATGCTTGGTGAGACTTCTTTGACAGTGATGTGGACGAAGCTCGAGAAGATATACATGACGAAGTCATTCACCAATGCTCTCTTCCTCTAAAAGCAGTACTACCAGCTATGGATGAGTGAGAGATAGAGCATGCAGGAGCATTTCAACAATTTTCAGAAGATCCTCATCAATCTCCTCAGTGTTGGCGAGAAGATCGAGGAGAAGATCAGGGCGTTGATCTTGCTTTCATCACTTTCCTTTTCTTTTATGTCTTTGATAACCGCTCTTCTAGTGGAAAAGAATACCATCAAGATAGAAAATGTTACTTCTATACTACTTCAGAATGAGGTTCTCAAATGAAAGAACTGGACTTCAAGTTCAAATGATGACTCAGCTTTGGTGATGATTGGAGATGGTGGGGGTAGAAGACGAAGTGGCAAAGGATCGTAATGTGGGCAGTCTAAGTCCAGACTGAGGGACTTAAGCAAGATCAGATGCTATCGTGTGATGAGTTGAGATGTCGAGTCAGAGATTGCTCGCAGCTCAGAGATCGGACGAAGGCTACTATGGTGATGGTGAGTAGCGATACAGAAGACAGTGATGATGTTCTTCTGGTGACTGATGAGGTATCTACTTCTTTTTCTTAGTGAATTTTAGATTCTGCTTGTTCATATCCTGTGTATTGCAGAGAGGAGCTGTTTGATTTTCTAAAGAGTAGTAAGGGCATTGTTCATCTGTTGGATGGATCGAGCTGTGAGATCAAAGGTAGTGGAATGATCAGCTTACAGACGCATGATGGAGTAGTGAAGAAGTTGGATGAGATCCGATACATACGCAGCTTTAGGAATAATCTAATTTTACTGAGCAGACTGGATTCAAGCGGCTACAGATAGAGAGTTGATGATGGAATCCTGAAGGTCATGCGCGGCAGTAGGGTTGTGACGAAGAAAAAAAGTATAGAGGATACTACCTCTTGGCAGGAAGCTTAGCACGAGGTGGAGCTTCAGGAGCCAGTGGGAGTCCAGTGCGAGGTAAAGCTCCAGAAGCAAATGGATCGGGCACGAGACGAAAGATTCGGAAGGATGACAGACGATATTGTAAGGTGAAGTTTCTATTACTGTAGGAGGCTATCCGAGCAGGTCTCAGAACAGGAGGGTCACAGCACACGATAGAGATAGGATCAAATGGCATGGCTCGACTCTCATGTTTGTCCATCCATAAGTAGTAGACATTTGCCCCAGGACATGAGGACGAGATCATTCAGAAGCTCTCAAAGTTAGGCAGAGGTCAAATATCGAGTCGAGGTAGAGATTGTTGAAATTTTAGCATCTCGAATTCGATCTATTGAAGAAAAACCCAAGAGCAAGAAGCCGAGCTTGAAAAGCACGTCACGAGGAGCCCGAAAAAGTGTGGTACAATGGGACCCATAGTGCACAGCCTAGCGGGGCCTGCAACATGCAAGCTTAAAGGCGAGCCCATAGGCCTGGCCCATGGCCCAGGCCACAGCAGCGTGCTGGGCCAGTGTGCGGGCGTGCAGGCCCGCGCGGCCCAGGTGAGTGCGTTGGCGGCGCAGCCCAGTGTGAGCGCACGCAAGCCCGATTCAAATTTTGTCGCAGTCCATGATGGACCACATGAGATTTCATGATCCACGAGGCTGCCGTGGACCGGCCTGATCCATGAAGCAAAAATCGCGGTCCATGAGGTGATCTAGGCCTAAGCTTGAAACTGTTTTGCGTGATCTACGAATGCGAGCGGTGAAGATCCAACTACTGGAAAGAGTAGATGAGTCATTCTAAAGCACTCTTTTCGATCCAGGTTGGGTTTTATGCCTGTAAAAAGGCCCTGATGGCTTGTGAAGAGAGCAGAATGTACTGAGTCCACAGTGAGTATTTTGAGGTGATGGCTGAGAGCAACAGAAAGCATCTAGGGGCATTAGAAGACCATGGATTGGCAGGCTTGAGTCTTCTTGGGATTTTTTTGTGAGAACTTTTGTAAGGGATGAGAGGTGAGAGCTTCTTGTTAAAAGAAAGAGGTTTATGAGAGTTGAGAGTATATGATCTCTTCTTATAATTATTTTCTTTCATAGTGAAGCTTTTGCATGCCCTATGGAGGTAGATCTTGGTCTAATCCACGTATTTGATTATGTCCTAATTTTTTTTCTTTCTTTCTACTGCAACAAGTGGTACCAGATTTTCAACAAAAATAGCAAATATTAGCTCATCACATCAGAATATAGTCAAAAGTATCTAAGGGCAACAATGAGGCTCTGTTAATAATCAAGTCTTGAGGAATCCACACAGTGAGAAAGCAGTAGGGCTGGAAGTGGGCTCGGGCTGGCCTAAGGCCCATCGGGCCGTACCGGCTTTGGACCGAGTTTTGGGTTCAGCCCGAAACCATTCAGGCCAGGCTCGGGCCAAAAAAATAGGATCCGTTTTACTTTTGGGCCGGGCTCGGGTCTATCTTGAGCCCGGCCCGAACCCGATCCGAGCCCGAGTCCGAAGTTTAGCCTGATTATGAGCTCAAATTTTAAGAGCTTCATTCCATCCTTCAATATTCAATCTCCCTTCCGAAGTTCCAAGTCCCAATTTTTCCAGATGCCCTGGACCCGTCCGACGTTCATCGATCATTGCCATCCTCACTCCCGATCCTCCCTGCTCTCCCACCAACCGTCGGTCTCTGCCGTCACTCTCCTCCCAGTCTTTAGCGGCATCAAGCTCCCCTCTCCAATCTCCCACAGGTGCTCTTCTTTCCACAGTTCTGTTGGGAATAGTGTCCCAAAGCCAATCGTCAGCCTGTTGACGGTTGTGCTCTTTTTGTATTAGTACATGAATTATAAATAAATAAAAATTATTTTGGTATTTTTTCATCATAAATATTTCATCTTCTAATGAACTCCTGTGTTGTGGTGAAGTCCTTAGGACTATTTAGACTCGACAAAGGAGGATTTGTCGCTTAGTCCTTAAACATGTTCGCGACCAAATGATACGTTGTTACCAAGGACAACAACGTTTATCGAGCATAGGTCGTTGTGTGCCATATGGGTTGGTTGTCCTCATAACCAAAGAGTGTGGAGACACTCCTATGGCATACAGGTGAGATGTAATGGTACATCTGCACTGAACGTGACCAACTCCGGAGCTATTTCTGCTGTCAAGATTTGCTCCGATGGGATATGGGTATAAATGTCCCTCTGACCTGAGACCGCCACGGTGACTTGCAAGCAACTCACTGCACTTAGGCACTGGACTACCTGAATTTCTAATTCAGTGACGGAAGGCTGCTGGGTGTAGTCAAGTACTTGACTTGTCGGTGCGTGTGTCAAGATGGGATTGACCACTCCAGTTTAGGAGCTGTGTACAGTCGCGTTTCAATTTAGCAAAACCTTGGCCAGGGTAGTCATAGTGAGGAGTCACAGGACTAATTGAGTTGAGCACGATTCGGATGATCTCATCAGGGTTGACAGTTTAACCCTGAGTCGTCCTAAACACAGGGGTCAAAAGAGATGAATTATACGGTAACCATATTCACGTAGGTTCTGAATGTTGCGATTGCAATTATTCGACCTATCCGATCGTCGGGTACCATTGCTAGATGGTCACTTCGATTAGTACAGGAATTGGTTCCTGTGCTACCGGCTTAGGTTCGAACCTGCGGGGTCACACACATTAGAGGTTCCTTTCTGATCTGATGGCTGATTATGAGTCTTATCTGTCTGGGACTCTATGATTGAGAATTAAAATTCTCTGATCATGAGTTTCACACATTTTGGGTACCGGGGTCAAAATTTTGAATTTCAAATTTTGAATTTGAAATTTGAATTCTTTGATCAGGGTTTCATATCGATGGTCTCTGATGCCTAATTGCCCATCAGATTTGGACTCAATATTTATGAGAGATTTAATTAGTGATTTGATCGTTAATTAACTCAATTTGATTGAGTAATTATTTTTGGATCAAGTCCAATTGAATTGGATTCAGTTTGGATTGATCCGATTAGGTTAAATGTTGACCTAATCGCTAAGGTGGTTTAGTCCCTGATTTGATCAGGGGTTAGGTTTAGTTAATTCCTGATTTGATTAGGATTTTATTGAGCCTAATTAAGCCTAATTATGTTGGGTTTAATCTATTCTAATTGTGCTTAACCTATTTAGATTAGGTTGGCTCAATTTGAATCAAACCACCTTGTTTTAAATTCCCTGCGACACCCAACTTCCTTGCACCCATTTGAATTCACGAGAAAAAACTTCTCGTGAAATTTTTCTCACGCAAAACCCTTCCCCACGCCCTCATTTGTACGCCATTTGGATGAATAAAATAATTAGTTAGCCATTCAAATTCAAAGCATGTTTGAATTTGAATAGATAACTTATCACTTGCCCCTTCATCCTTATCCATTTTGTGCGCCACATTAGTTACACGAGAAAAGATTTCTCGTGAAACATTTTCCACGCACAAAGAGCCATGTCCTTTCTCTTCTCACGCCCAAAAGGATAGGGATAAGTTGGTTTTCGTTTGAATTCAAATTTGATTTGAATTCAAATGTGTAACCTCTTGTCTTTATCCTCTCACGCGGATAAGACACGTTCGACGCTGTTTTAAAAATGGAAGAAAGGTGGGGCGTGCGCAGAAAAATTAAGAGAAAGAAAGTGGGGCGTGAGGAAGGCTTGTGTGTGAGGTGAAGGTCCAAAACCTTCCGAGAGAAAAAGAAAGAAAAGAGAGAACATTGGGCGCAGGGTTTTTGGTGTGTACCCTAGGGTTTCTACCTAGGGATCGAAAAGTGAGATTGGTGTGCCACGAGTGTCGTGAGTCCACCAAATTTCAGAGAGAGATTCGTCAGCCTCTCAAGCAATTATGCAGATGATCCAGAGTATCCGAGAAGTCGGCACACATCGATCGAAGGAGTTCGATCAACATCTGCCATCAAAAGGGTGAAATCACGAACTAGCATTCGTTTGGAGCTGATCAGACGGGAGCTTCATGTGGACGATCTGCAGAGGCCAGACATTTGTGTGGCTGTGATGTGACGATCAGAGCCCCCTGACGGTGATCAGATTGCGGTGATCAACTACCCGCAAAAGGTGATGTATTCTGAACACAGTACTGTAAAAGATTTACTGATTCAAATTTGAATTTCAAATTTAAATGCATGCTGTTGTATCATATTTAGATCCTAGTGTAGGGTTAATTAGTATTAATTAATGAGATTAATTAATAATTCCACTGTAAAATAGTAATTTTGAAAAAGTTTTAAAATTACCATTTTGCCCCTGCACAAAATTTTTGCTACAAGTTCCACCTCTGTCGTGCCTGTTCTCCCTGGATCGCCGCTCCCTCGGGCCTCGACGGTCACTCCCAAACCCCCTTCTTCCTCCGACTGCTGCTCCCAAGCCCTCGTCTCCCTTCGACCGTCGCTCTCTCGAGCCTCGACTGTCGCTCCCAAGCCCCTGTCTTCCTCTAACCGTCGCTCCCAAACCCCACTACCTAGTGTACCTCGATCGCCTCGATCTCTCTTAGAGAGTCCGACAAGCTCTTCGACAATGTTGGGAGGCCTGTGGCCGGTCTCGCCGCCTGCACCAGTCTCGACTGTAGTCGCTACCACCTGGCTCCTTACTGTCCATGCCCACGTCCTTGAGATGGGCATGATCTTCACTGAAATCGATGGCGCCACCCAGGCCAAGCTCGAGCTCCAAGAGCCAGAGGTCATCGTCATCGCCGTCGACCTAGCGGGCATCATCGTCGTCGTGACTAGCCACCGAAATGGGTTAGGGTTTATAAGGCTTTAGATTTTTTTTTTAATCTTTTAACAGGGAATCGGGAGATGTTGGCAGTGGGCTTTAAATCTTTTTTTTAAAGTTTTTTAACAAGGAATTGGGACATGCTGGCCCAATCTGTTCGGATCAGGCTTGGGCCTGGGCTCAGGTCTGGGTCTTTTAAAAATTTTCGGGCCTAAGCCCGGCCCGAAGCCCGATAAAAAATTTCGAGCTGGGCTTGGGCTGGGGTCAGGCCCGGTCCGGCCCGGCCCACTTCCAGCCCTAGAAAGCAGAGATTTGGTGAATTCAATTTTCAATAATTCTCTTTTTTGATATAAATCTTCAATGATTCTCACTTTTCTCATATATCACATATGTATATGTAGTATGAAACATGTGCTGCTGTATATTTTCTTCTTTAAGGAGTGTATGTCAAATCTTATATCAATACTATATAAATCTCGATCTAGATATTTTCTTCGCATTCACCTAGAGTTCTCTTTAAGCCCATTTATTAATATATCTCTTAGAGAACTCATATTTGGCATTATACACCTTCCAAGTTTATATAATTGTTGGATCATGTTCGGTCCAAATAATAATTTTTTAAACTTCAAGATCCGATCTTGATAGTTATCAAGATGGCATATTTATTGTATGTACCTTTTCATACTCTCTCAATTACATATTTTTTGATTTTAATAAGTGCATAAGTGTCTCATCTTAGTCCATCATCTAAATTCATTTGATAATTCATAAAAGTAAATAAAAACAAACTTCATTTATATATAAACATCATTGTCTTACAAGTCCTTAATATACAATCTCAAATTCTGCACAATCCAAGAGATCTATATGATTGGAATAAGTCTCTTGGCATTGGTTTGGTAAACGGATCAGCCACCATTAAATGTAGAGGGATATATTTTAGGACCACTTTATTTTTGGCTACAATATCTCTAATAAAACTATTTTTAATATCAATATGTTTTATTCTACCATAATATTTTGGATCCTTCATATAACCAATAATTGCTTGACTATCACAATTAGCTCCCACTAGCTTAGTAATATCTGTTATAATTTTCAAGCTTTGTAGGAATCGCCTCAACCATATGACTTTTTGGATTGTAGCTGAACATGCTATGAATTCAGTTTCCACCATCGATAAGGTAATATAACTTTATTTCTCACTACTCTATGATATGTCACCATTGTTCAATAAGAAAATATACCTAAAAGTCGACTTGCATTCATCTAAATCTCCTATCCAATTAGTATTTGAGTATCTCTTCAAGTACAAATCATCCCTATAATAGCACATGGAGTAATCTATATTGCCCTTGAAATATCTTAGGATCCTTTTGACCGCTGTCCAATGCATTCTTCTAAGACTTTATTAATAGCGGCTCACTAAACTTATTGTATAATATATATCTAGCCTTGTACACATGGTGACATATTAAACTTCCAATAGCATTTGAATAAGAAACTTTATCCATTTCATCATTTTCTTTAGGAGTCTTAGGACATATGCTCCTATTTAAAGTTTGACCTTTCCTTTAAGATATATGCTATTATTTAGCCATTTCTTTGGGAGTCTTAGAATATATCCTTTTCTTTAGGACACATGTTATTATTTAAAGTTTCACCTTTTGCCAAAGGAGTATCTATGGGAGTATAATCTTGCATATAAAACTGTTCTAGAACTTTTTTAAGATAACATTCTTGTGAAAGTGCCAACATTTTTTTGAAACAATTTCTATGCATTTTCACTTCAAGTATACATATAGCTTTTTTCATATCCTTCATTTTAAAACTGATAGGCAATCATTTCTTAATGATATTAACATACTCCTTGTCATTTCTAACTAATAGTACATCATCAATATATAAGAACAAAATTATGAATTTGTCCCATTGATGTTTGATATAAACACAATGACCCTCGTGGATGATAGTGAAATCATAAGATATTAATTCTCTATGAAATCTCAAATATCATTGTCTAGATGATTGCTTGAGACTATATATTGATCTTTTAAGTTTGTATACTTTATCTTCTTGATCTTCAACTATGAAACCCATAGATTATTCCATACAAATTTTTTCATTCAATTCTTCATTGAGAAAGAGTTTTAATGTTCGTTTGGTATAGCTCTAAATCCATATGAGCCACTATATCTAGAATAAAGTGAATGGAGGTAAATTTTATCATAGGCAAAAAAGATTTTTTATAATCTGTATTTTCTTATTAGGGATAATCTTTAGCCACTAGATGAGTCTGATACTTTTTTATAGAACCATTTGCCTTATACTTAATGTTGAAAATCTATTTATTTTCAATAACTTTATGATCTAGAGGCAGATCAACTAAGTCCTAAATCTGATTAGTTCTCATAGACTCTTTTTTTTTTAATTATAATTTTTGATTGTTTCTTAGCAGGACAAGCTAAAGCCTCTTTAACTGATTTTGGCTCAGCTTCATCATGTGAAGCTATCATAAAGCTTTCATCTTCAATCTCTAAAAGACATCTTGAAATACTCTTATGAGTATTCCTTAACTATGATTCTCATGAAATATCTACATCACTCTCACTCGGTGCAAGAGATTAAGGTACTATAGTGTCCTTAAGAGTTTTCATATCTTGTGTTCTCATATCGCTGAGGTCTTCTATCTCATATAGACAGTAGTCCTTGTCAATTTCTCCCATATTAAAAATTTCATATTCTAAGAATATGACATCTCGACTTTCTATCTCAATAATACCTCCATCAATATCGAGAGGAATTTCCACCCTCGCTGTCGCTCGCTCTTCCTTTCGTGCTTCTCCATCCAATTCATTTTCCTGATAAGTGGGATGGAGGACATCGAGGGATCAAATAGAGTCGGCATTATATAATTTACAATCCATATAGGATAAGAATTAGCAAGTAAAATAGTACTGAAAACATAAATAGAATATAAAGAAACTGAGTATAGTGCTATCTTCTCTTGCTTGGTGTAGTTGCGAGCAATGTGATCTAATTTGCTATACTTGAAATACTTAATCTTGCTCAGGTCCTTCTTCCAGAACCGTTTGCTTTTCATGTTCTTTTTAAACTCATTCTTTCTGGACCCTTGACTCGTCTCTTTTCGTTTCTTATTTTTTTTTTTGAATTTTTTATATCTTGAGCATGAAGCTCATTAAGAACTAGATTCAGCCATATAAGCTTGTCCACTCGATTTGGCAGCCTAGAGATGCTCATATTCTAACTCAATGTGGCATGCCACATCTGCAAAGATCTTGATGCCATCATTATGAGTCAAGTTGATCTTCAAATATTTTTAGTTATCAGGAAGAGACCCTATAATAGCTTGAACTTGCTATTCATTAGTAAGGATATGACTAGTAGCTTTTAAATCTTTTAACATGTTTGATATAGTTCTCAAATGCTCCTTGATAGTATGGTTTGGGCATTTCTTATATGTATCAAACTTAATAGTCAATTGCCTCAGTTTAGTCACTATGGTATCATTAAATTTCTCTTTGAGAAAAGCCCACATATCATATGCAGTAGGAAGAGTTTGATAATTAAAAATGAGATCAATCATAGAGCTTACCAAAATACCATGAGCCTTTTGGTCCTCTCTTTGCAGACTTAGTAAGCTTCTTGATCTATTTTATTCTGAGCATTAGTATCCTCACTAAGATCATCCATAGTATTGTGAATAGCCTCAAGCACCTTTTGTTCCTAAGAATATAGTGCATTTTCAATTGCCAGATATTGCAAGTCTCATCATTAAACTTTTTACTTTTGTTTCACTCAATTATGATATTTGGTGATACCATGTTTAGTGATAACTATAGAGAGATATTGCTTCCAAATAAAAAAATTAGTACTTTAAATAAACCGAGCACATATATATCAATTTGTTATAAGAAACATATTAAATTAATGATAACCTAATACAAGTAATAGAATTGAAAGATCACTATGTTCCCTATCATCATTCATATATAAATATCAAATTATCATTAAATTAGCATCATTTGGGCAAATCCAAAAAAAATTTCTACTCAATTAAGTAATTACAAAATGAATTAATGACTAAATACACATAGCATTCATTTACATTATGCTCGAAATAACATAGCAATATATATCACATAAACAAATATAGCATTTGTTATATCATACTTGAAATAATATAGCAATATATATAACATAAATAATCAAAATATTTATTAATGCATAAAGTCAATATCCAATCAAATCTTCTCAAGGGAGAGTCTGGTTCACACATTTTGAATCCAGTGAGTCAAAAGCTCTCTATTTGATTTTTCAAAAATAATATATCTCTCACTATGAAGATTATGGGATAATGATAAGATGACAGTTTGTTTAGCTGCTCTAATAATAAAGCTACTCTTCTCATATTTTATCTTAAAAATAGTCATGATTTTATCATATTGCAAACTCTTATTTGGCTCATACAATCTTCACAGTATCTTAGACCACTCGTATGGTAAAGATCTAAGTAAGATTATAATCTTTATATCATTTCTAAGTAGCATACAGTTTATTTTGAATTTTTGAAAAAAATAATTTTAAAATTATTTTCGAATGAGTGCATAATGGTACTTTAGAGAGTATAAGATCTTAATTGCATTGAAAACTCAAATCAGTGCTTCACCCCTTTGATCTAATTATTTTAGACCTATCTGTAATTTTTCAAAATTTTCTAACATCATTTGATAAATTTATTTAATTTTCAATGTTTCAAAAATAATAAATTAAAATTAATTATTTTTTGTCTCAAAAATTAAGATAAAAATCATAGATAATGTCATAATCTTCAAAAACATGACTTGAAAAAATTTTGGACCAAAGTACCCTTAAAAAGATACTTTACGTAGTGGGACTTATAGTCATCTTCAACGTCTGCTAAACAAAATTTTCAGATTTTACTTCTTCTTGAGTCAATTTTGAGGGTGTGAAACTTCTATATTTGCAAACTTTTCGATGTCTTAGACAAGGATTTGAAAAATTTATGGCTTCATTGAATAAGGCCAGACAAATAGCAGCTTCAGCAGTAAACATTGGTTGAGTTTCAGCAAATACTGAAAGATTTTATTGCTTGTAATATTTGTTAGGAAGAAGTGCTTCCTTCTCATCTTAGGTAAGCTATGGATAATATTTTATAAATACAATCAATAATAGCAAACAACAAGCTAATAGAAGTAGAAAAATCAAGCAACCAAGAGAATGAAAATATCAAACTTTTTATATGAAAAATCCTTTAAGAAAGAAAAAATCATGGGATACCACGTGGAAATCCACTAATTAATGATATGAAGGGTACAAGAGGTCTACACAATAACAAGATAATATAAGGGCAACAAGAAAATCTCTACAAAAAAGTATAATAAGTTTTTAACTTATAAAATTTGTAGACATACCCTCAAAGAGAAAAATTTTCAACTTTCTGGAAGTACCAAATATTCTTGTAGATGAGATGAGCGAAGAGAACCTAGCCCTTATGTCTTGAACTTCAATTTAAAAGAAATCTTATCTAAAAAACCTTTGATGT
The DNA here is from genome assembly GCF_000442705.2 of Elaeis guineensis. Taxonomy (NCBI): domain Eukaryota; kingdom Viridiplantae; phylum Streptophyta; class Magnoliopsida; order Arecales; family Arecaceae; genus Elaeis; species Elaeis guineensis. The sequence goes on along the minus strand of NC_026004.2, from coordinate 22,740,125 downwards.
ATGTAGAAAGTAAAAACCCTCTTCTTAATTTTTTCTTTTTGTCTAGGCTACTACTTAAAAACATATTTATTATTAATATGACCTATGCTCAATACTTATTAGTATAATGTGGGCCACTCTATATGAGCTAGTCCAAAATATTAGTAAGCCCAACAGTACCACATAGTAGCCAATCACAAATATCAAAGCTCAAATTAAAACACCCAACATGCATCTATAAATAAGAATTTCTTTATAAGACAACCTACCCCAAGATACCTTCCATCCAAAAATAGAAACTTAGGAGCCAGGGGACTACCTTAAGCTTCAAAATTGATGTTTCTTCATGATGTTTGGAAGGGCAATTAATTGAATTCTCTCAACCACATCTTGTGAAAAATCTCTCGTAATAAAACATAATTCGATAAGCTACTTTGTGACAAGAGATAACAGACTATTTTACCTTCCAAAGAAAATTAATATTTATAGGAATTGGCCATTGAATTCAAGGCATGGACCCTAGCCAAGCATCATTTAGAATATCAATTATGATGCCATCTTTAATCACCATTGAAATAAGGCTTTGTTTGATGGAAATGGAAGGTGAAACCATCTAGATTTTATTCAGAGATAAAGTTTATAAAAAGCTAATGATGGATTTGGTTGGCCTAGGTCAACCAACAACAAGACGAGGGAGGCTTTCTTAAGGAGAATTGTGCAATTATTACAAAGAATGACAGTAGAGTTCAAAAAAATATTTCATTAGTTGTTTAATGAATTTTTCAATCCTAGTTGTTGATTTATCCTCCATGGTTGACTTCCTATGTTGAATTATTTGATAGATTCCTTGAAATAAGATAATCACAGTGAGAGCTTCAAATTAGAATAGTCTTCTATTTCTGTCCTTCTAGATTAACCACTATGATTGAGAATTAGGATTCTCTAATCATGAGTTCCACACATTTTGGATATCGGGGTCAAAATTTTGAATTTCAAATTTTGAATTTGAAATTTGAACTCTTTGATCAGGGTTTCATATCGATGGTCTCTGATGCCTGATTGCCCATCGGATTTGGACTCAATATTTATGAGAGATTTAATTAGTGATTTAATCACTAATTAACTCAATTTGATTGAGTAATTATTTTTGGATCAAGTCCAAATTGAATTGGATTCAGTTTGGATTGACCCGATTAGGTTAAATGTTGACCTAATCGCTAAGGTGGTTTAGTCCCTGATTTGATCAGGGGTTAGGTTTAGTTAATTTTTGATTTGATTAGAATTTTATTGAGCCTAATTAAGCTTAATTATGTTAGGTTTAATCTGGTCTAATTATGCTTAATCTATTTTAAACTAGGTTGGCTCAATTTGAATCAAACCACCTTATTTTAAATTCCCTGCGACATCCAACTTCCTTGCACCCATTTGAATTCACGAGAAAAAACTTCTCGTGAAATTTTTCTCACGCAAAACCCTTCCCCACGCCCTCATTTGTGCGCCATATGGATGGATAAAATAATTAGTTAGCCATTCAAATTCAAAGCATGTTTGAATTTGAATGGATAACTTATCACTTGCCCTTTCATCCTTATCCATTTTGTGTGCCACATTACTTACACGAGAAAAGGTTTCTCGTGAAACATTTTTCACGCACAAAGAGCCACGCCCCTTCTCTTCTCACGCCCAAAAGGATAGGGATAAGTTGGTTTTCATTTGAATTCAAATTTGATTTGAATTCAAATGTGTAACCTCTTGTCTTTATCCTCTCACGCGGATAAGACACGTTCGACATTGTTTTAAAAAGAGGAGAAAGGTGGGATGTGCGTAAAAATTTTAGGAGAGAAACTTTGAGGCGTGAGGAAGGCTTCTGCGCAAGGTGAAGGTCCAAAACCTTCCGAGAGAAAAAGAAAGAAAAGAGAGAAAATTGGGCGCAGGATTTTTGGTGTGTACCCTAGGGTTTCTACCTAGGGTTCGGGAAGTGAGATCGGTGTGCCACGAGTGTCGTGAGTCCACCAAATTTTAGGGAGAGATCCATCAGCCTCTCAAGCAACAGTGCAAATGATCCGGAGCGTCCGAGAAGTCGGCACACATCGATCGAAGGAGTTCGATCAACATCTGCCATCAAAAGGGTGAAATCACGAACTAGCATTCGTGAGGAGCTGATCAGACGGGAGCTTTGTGTGGACGATCCGCAGAGGCCAGACATTTGTTTGGCTGCGATGTGACGATCAGAGCCCCCCGACGGTGATCAGATTACGGTGATCGACTACCCGCAAAAGGTGATGTGTTCTGAACACAGTACTGTAAAAGGTTTACTGATTCAAATTTGAATTTCAAATTTAAATGCATGCTGTTGTATCATATTTAGATCCTAGTGTAGGGTTAATTAGTATTAATTAATGAGATTAATTAATAATTCAGCTGTAAAATAGTAATTTTGAAAAAGTTTTAAAATTATCATTTTGCCCCTGTACTAAATTTTCGCTTCAGATAGTACAATCTTTTTATTAGAATTCTCCATGCCCTATTTTGATCCTTATAGAAACTCCACCAGCGTTTCAGAGGCAGGCATCTATTTAGGAGATTTAAATTAATAACTCCTAATCGTTCCACTATTTGTGGTCTACAAACCTGTTTCTAGTTAACTAAATAGTGAATTTCTTTGCATTGTTTATCCTCCTTCCATAAAAAACTCCTACCTCTCTTGTCAATTCTGTCCAAAACTTATTGAGATATCAATAGTAAGAACATCCAATAGGTGGGTATCGAATTGAGCACCGAGTTTACAAGTGTTAAATGGCCACCGAGTTAGAGGACCTTATCTTTCTAGCTTGATAACTTTCTCTCTATCTCTTCCTCTAAAAATCTCCAATCATTCGCTGTGGGTTTGCGGTGGTGTAGCGAAAATTTTAGGTAAGTTATTGGCAACTTTGATAGGGTGCAACCAATGATTTGTGCCAGAATTTTGCTATACTCTCTAAAATTTTAAAAATAAAAAAATTACTTTTTTGATAGTTGATATTTAGACCCGAAGCCAGCTCAAATGCATAGAGAATGAACTTTAGAATTGAGGCGTGGTGTCTACTTACGTTGCTTATTAAAAGAGTGTTATCTGCATATTGAATACTCAAGATTTTTTTAATTAAATCTGGATGCCCAGTTTCTAAGATTAGGAGGTTTGAAGTAGCCATTTTGAGCACTCGGATAAGAGCATCTATAACTAACACAAAAAGCATTAGGGAGATAGGGTCATCTTATTTTAATCCCTTCCTGTTTCGGATCCAATTTGAAGAATTTTCATTGATAAGGAGGTTCATCTTGCTAGAATTTAAAATATTCTGAATCCAGATCCTCTATTTAGGCCAAAGCCTCTAGATTCTAAGATGGTGAGGAGGAAGGACCAATTGAACTAGTCAAATATCTTTTCAAAATCAATTTTGAAGATAAGTCCCTTCTACTTTGATTTGTAACAATAGAAAATGGTCTCCATTGCTGTTAGATTGTAGTCTGTGATTTGTCTTCCTCTAATGAAGGCTGATTGTGAATCATCTACAAGCTAGTCCATAAATCTAGAGAGTCTGATTGCTAGAGTTTTTGTAAAAAATTTTAGTATTTCATGTAATAAAATTATGGGTTTGAAGTCACTTACTTGCTTTCTATTTTTTTGGGACTAATGCAATATAGGAGTAATTTAGTCTACTAAGATCAATTTTTTCAGATCATGCGGGTCTGAAAATAGCCTGATCAGATCAAACTTGATGATTTGCCAAAAGTGTTGATAAAAAGATATAAAGAAGCCATTAGGCCCAGAGGATTTGTCTTTTACAAGGCTAAAGAGGACATTTTTAATCTCTTCTTCTGAAAATAGAGCTTCAAGTTCGTCAAGATTTTTATGGGAGTCAAGATATAGGGCTTCCTAGTTCAACTAAACACTTGAGCTATCTTTTGTACCTAGTAAATCCTGATAAAATTTGGTGAATGTTGTTTCAATCTGATCTTAACAATCCATGATCTTTCCTTAGTTCTCTATCCACATAATTGTACTTTTTCTTTTCCTTGCCATTGTTGCTATGCGAAAAAATTTGGTGTTTTTGTCTCCATACCTTAGCTAGTTAGCTTTTGATCTTTGCCTCCAAATAATTTCTTCTTGTAGGAGAATCTGTTGCAATTTAATTTTTAGATACTCTCTTTGATTAATTTCAACGTTTGTGAGAGTATTGATGTCTTCCTGTTCATCGAGTCATAGAATTTGGTTCTTGATTTTTTCTTTTTTCTTGATGATATTACCATTTGTTGATCGGTTCCACTTATTTACTTTCGATCTGAGACTTCTTAGTTTAGATACCAGATTTGCTGTAGAATTTTGTGCCAAAGGGGCTATGCTCCACCAAAGTTTAATCAAGTCATTGAATCCAGGTAGAGTGAATTAGAAGTCTTCAAAATAGATCCTCCTTGACTCTCACAACATTTGCAAGAACTCTAATTTGATGGGGGTGTGATCTAAGGTAGTTTTTGCCAAGGGTGAAAGGAAAGCTTTGGAAAAAAGGGAGAGCCAATCTAGTGCAATGAGACATCAAGCAAGTTTGGAGAGAGTGGGGTTAATTTGGTGGTCTGACCAAGTGAAGCAGTGGTTGTTCAGATTGATTTCATAGAGCTTCTGTGAGTCTATAAAGATATTGAAATCAGTTGAGAGAGGTGAGTGGTTATTGCTTTTGTTTCTATCCGAAGAGTACTTGATAATGTTGAAATTTCCTACTATTATCCAAAGTCCATTCCAACAGTTTCTGATTTGATAGAGCTCTTTTAGAAAATTTCTCTTGAGGTTACTGTTTGAAGGCCCATAGATATTAGTTAGAACCCATTTTGTTTTGGTAAAGTCAAGAAGATAGTGTGATGTGCTCGGGGAGAATTTTTCTAGCCATTTGGTTTTCTCCCCTATGACACTGGGATTTCAATATGCTAGTATCCTCCTTGAAGTTTTTAAAGCAATGACTGCACTCCAGACATTCAAACGATTGCTGCAGATCCTAGAACAGAGTCTGTAATTTACTTTACTAATTTTGGTTTCTTGAAGATGCGTGATCTTGCATTTTGAAGATTGAATTATATTCTTCACAGTTCTATATTTCTATTTAGTTCCCAAGCCTCGCATATTCCAACAGATTATCAACATTTGTATAGTGAATGGTAAGCCAAGCAAAATTGAAATCACGGTGAAACATAACAGCTTTCATTTCTTTGAAGAGGATGAGAAAATTTAGTTGATGTAAGAACCATCAAGTACACTAGCTCAAAAACCCAAAACAAGAACCTAATCTGAAACTTCACAAGTTTTAGTTCCAAAACAAGGAAGAAAGCGACTGATCTGCTTATTGTCAAACCTATAGAGTTAACATTTCCTTCCAAAATGCTGAAGCAAAACCAATACATCGACATGCAATTTTGTTGGGAACAAACTTGCAGCTTGCAAGTTCCAGTTGCTTGAGTTTATGGATGGCTTCTTTGCATATAGTAGGAAAGACAAAATCATATTTTGAGCCAAAAATTCTGATGTCATTGGTTGTGAGAAAAATATCTTTTGGGCGTAATAACACTTCTTCTAATCCAAGCATCTTCACTTTCTTTGCTTGCAGTCTTGCACTTCTTTTTGATGCTGGGGTGCTTGGCTTCTTGATCTAATATGCCGGTTGATGGGATTTGCTTTGCTACCTTCAATCACCATGTTTGGGTCTTGAGTTTTTGCAGACAGTTGGGTTGAAATATTTATGGATGAGATGATGGTGCTGAAGACCTGTTGAACAGGGATAAGACAAGATGTAGGGAGTGTTGTTAGTGTAGAAGCAGGCTTAAGCATTAAATCAATGTTAGAGGAGTTTGGAATGTCAGTCTACAGCAGTCTATCTATCCATTCTGAAAAATGAACTGGCAAGGATTTAAGGCTGTGAACATTTGAATTTAAAAGCAACCTCTTCAGTCCAGAAGGCAATAACCAAGAGGTGTTCAAGTGGAGTTGATTGCTGCTGGCTTTGTTCAGCCAAGGGAACCTGAAGTTAGGGTTTGACGCTGGGATAGTGAGTTGACCCAAAGGAGATTGGGGTTTAGCTGAACCATTATGCACGAAGTTTTTTTCTCTAGGGCCTCTACTTGAATTCTGACTATCAACAGCATGGTTTTCCTCTGATTTTGGGATACGATGTTTCCATGAGTTAGTCGAAGGAGAACGTTAACGGTATCAATAGGAGAAGATTTTCTTAGACAATGACAAGCTTCCCATGACCCCTTAAATCCATATTTTGATACAACTAGTCTGACCCATAAAGTATTAGATTTCAATATCACATTTGCAGTAGTATAGACAAGATAGGCCTTCCTTTTCCCTCTGAGATCAAACAACCCCAATCCATCCTATTTTGGATTGCAAAGATCCTACCAAGATACAAGATGCATACCTTTTCTATCAATTCATAAGCCCAAAAAAACATTTCAATATCCTTTAAATTTTGTCAACAATAGCCAAAAAAAAGGCCATATAGTTAGTATAGAGAAGAGAAAAGAAGACCCAACCTACCTGTCCGTGGCAAGTGTCGCTTCTTCCAACTATTAAGTTTACCACTGATTCTACTAATCAGGAAGGAAAACTCATCAGCTTTAAGTTGTTTACCAACATAATTGAAACCACCCTCCTTCATCCCCACCTGCAAAATAGTCTTAATTTTATTCAACTGGGGATCAATCTTGAGGCTTAAGAGTGCGTGTGATTTTTTAACATTCCGAAATTATCTCGGCTGTTAATAATCCATCAAAATCCTCCTCAGATTCCCTGCATTCTGGACTGTAGCCTTCATAGTTAAACAGAGGTCATCAACAAATATAAAATGTGGTATATGGGGACTATTTCTACCCAATTCATAGGCCCTCAAAGCACCATTTACAACAGCTTCCTGCAGTGATTTTGTTAGCATATCTGAATATTGAGAGAGGGGACAACCTTGGCCTGGGAGTTAAGAGTGCCATTTAGATACTTGGAACCTTGCCTTGAGACGACTTACAAAATCGATTTTGACGGACTTCCGCTGCAATGCAATGGGCTTCTTCAACTGGACGGGAAACACGCTCCACGCGTCCTCCTTCAAAAATTCGCGCTCGCCGCATGGTGCATTGAACGACTCGCGAAGTATCACGTGTAGCAACGTTTTTCTTTAGCAGAATAAAATTTCCGCTCCGCTGAGGACCTAAGAGGGCCTCCGCAGTGGATACCAGCGTAAAAAATCCCCATCGCCGTAAAAGCCCCGCGGTAACAAAAGACATGAATGCTGCTATGTTTACCAAATAACCTCCCCGGGCCGCGTACAAACCCGCTTTTTTCAATAACCAACCCCACAGGCAGGTGATTTAGTCGGTGCTAAAAATCAATTTAACCCCTCATGGTTCAAATAGAAAGCTTGAGTTAGAACCTGATTGGGGGATTATAGGGTACACATGGGACTTTGCAGAAAAGAAAACCGATGGCCCACAGCCCGTATGAAGGAATTGGGGGACGCCGGTTTTTTTAAGCCGATACTTTTAGGGCGTCCCTGCGCCAAGGGAAAGCTCCTCGCGCTCTCCGTCTTTTTCCCGTCCCACCTATCTCGATCCGCCGTCATCTCTATTTTGTTCGTCTAGGGTTAGGGTTGGGGTTTTGGGGGAGGGATGGGGAAGCCGGAGCTGGTGATTTTCAACTCGTTGACGAAGCAGAAGGAGGTGTTCAAGCCGCTGGTGGAGGGGAAGGTGTCGATGTACGTCTGCGGGGTCACCCCCTACGATTTCAGCCATATTGGCCATGCCCGCGCCTACGTCGCCTTCGACGTCGTCCACAGGTCTATCTCCATCTTGTTCTCTTTCTTTTGATTGCATTGGATTTGGATTCCGATTTCTTGAGTTTGATTGTTATGGTGGATAATTTTAAGTTTCTGGAATTAGAAGAGAGGGTTTTGATGGTTGGGGATAAGGAGTCGATGACAATGGGATGAACGATTCTGGTAGATTTGATTACAGGTTGCTAGTGCTTTGCGAGGCATAGATGTGGGAGGATTATATAAATTGTGTTTAAATTATTGATCTTTGTAACAGACTTGGTCTCCACGTAGTTAAGGAAAATTCATCTTTGAGTAGTTCAACAATTTTGGCCCCCATGTAAATGATGATAAATTAGAACTGTGAGTATCTTTATTAACTAACGCACTACAATATTTTGTAAATATGGTAATATCTTAATTTTTTGGTGCTTGCTGTCTTCCTCCTATACCTTCCTTTTGAATCAACCGAGTGCCAGCAGCTGAGAGCTCCTATTGATTAACTAAACTGACAAGTGCATCATTTGATATGCTTGCTTTCCGTGTCAAACTTGATCCATTTTGGTACTGTGATCGAGCAATCCATAATGGAAACACTCTTCATTCCAGTTTTCTGTTGTGCTCTAGCTTTGTTTTAATGCAACTCCTTTTTCCATTTAGTTGAATCCATCAGCTGGTGATCCTTATATTCTTACCACAACCTCTGTATTGCATCTCACCACTACGTGTGAAGAACAGAGCTCATATTCCTTTTTATAGTAAAAGTATGCCTGCTAGCAAAAATGCAGTAGTAATTCATTTTGATCAGTTTTGAAGGTTAATATGGCTGACATAGTATTCAATAATAAATTTTCTCTCTTGTTTAAGCTTGAGTAAATTGAATATCAACTCAAGAAAAAAAAAAAGAAAATTTGTAATTCAAGCGTCAATACATCCTCACTTCTCAACCTTCATGCTTTCTTTGTTCCATACATTTTGTCCACATCATTCTTTGAAGACTTGAAGATTTTGTGGAACAATTTGAATACTTCTTTTGGACTACTTAGCAGATATTCTATAAACTTGATCTGGATTATTTGATTTAAATAATTATATAATGCATGCCTACATATTTAAATGGGCAGATACACCTTTTTGCTGAAATTATATATCTTGAGCGTTGAACATAATGCTGGTGGGAAGTTAGGCATGAATGCTTTCATGGTTACAAATGAGGGGTTCATGCAAACTGTTCGTAAACAAGCCACTCAGGAACATATATATGCTTGACATGTGCTTCTGCTGAAGTTAATTTGTGCATCTTAAAGGAAGCATTTGAGAACTTCTTATCAATCTTATGGAAGATTTTATGCCAGAAAAAGGAACAAGAATATACTGGAGAGAAATAGATTCATATCATATGTTCTAGGTACCATAATCATATGGAGATAAAAGAACTAAAGTGTAACTTCCAAAAAGAATTCTCCCTAAATCCTTAAATTTTTGCAGAGTTTAGATGTAATCCCTATATGGCAGCAACCAAAGTAGCTCACTAGGATTTTGAGTGCGACATGGCAAGGGAGTATAAGGAGAACAAGAAAATAAAAAAGTAGAAGAAGAATGAATGAAAATGAAGCACAATATCTGAAGTTGGTTACCATGCTTTGTGTTCCCCTCATTCCTCTTTTTTAAAACTAACTGTTACAGGGTGCTTGAAGACCAAAATACCTCCCATGGTGGCCTGGTCACTTGTTGTATTTAAGTCACATGAGTGGGCCAAAGACATGGCCCTTATTGAGGTGAATAGAGTACTGCATATAAACAGGCCCAAATGACTGTAAATACATGTAATACAGTTAGGGATATTGATCCAGTCCAGCAGTTACAAAATCAATTAATATTATGTTCTCATTGCTAAACTTGACTATTCCATTATAATCTAAGTTTTATTCTCTTAAACTTTCTGAAATGTTGGTCAGTTGAAGAGAAGTTATTTTCACTTCATGTGATGCTACTTTCAGCAAGTTGCAGCCATATACTAGTTTGCCCATGATTCTGTGATATTCTTGTCAGTGGTGGCCATTAGACCTCAGATATTTAGATCAGGGAATTGATACTCGTTAGTGTTCTGCTTTCTGGCAGATATAATTAATCTAAGCTGCCCAACTTGTTATTTTGCTTTCAGACCTCTGTGCATAAAAATAATGTAGGATTGTTCTGAGCTGCTAATCTTGTTAAGCATATAAATACTTCTTTGTTTTTGTTAACTGTGTAATCTTGATTTTCTGTATTTTAATGTGCTATCTGAATCTATGTTGATAATTTGAAGTTAAAACATTATTTTGGATGCATTTGATGCATCTTGTAGGAAGATGTGTACATTCAGTCATGTCCATCTTTGCCGTCTGTCATTTGGTATCTTGCTAGTGGTGGCCATTGTGTCTCATTATTCAATTTTGGGAAGTGCTGCTCATTGATATTATATTTTCTGATGCATATGACTATTCTAAGATGCTCAACTTGCTATTTTACTATTGAGAATATTTGTATGCATTTTTTTCATATATGTATTGTTTAGTGAATGTTGTTTTGATAATCACTTGGGAGCAGGTATCTGAAGCATTTGGGATATGAAGTTAAATATGTGCGCAACTTCACTGACATTGATGACAAGGTCAGGAAATCTTTACATAATTATTATTTTCAGCGTATAATTTTTGGTATTCTGTTGAGAAACTATGGGACTACATAACTGTTGGATGATCGAACTGCATCCATCAAATTCACCTTAGCTATGCTATTTATCTGAGTTTCTTAATCTGTACCATACTTTATGGTCTTAGAAAGGTCAATTAGTGATTGACTTGTGATGGACATTAGGGATTTCCATTACTGAACTTACTAATATACTTCCAAGCGTGCATAGGTATAGGTGATTGTGTTATATGTTATATATGTCTCTTATACTATCTCTTCAAGCTTCTAGTTCATAGTGCTGCTTGGTTTAGGGCTTGAGTTGAAAAATAATGGCCGCAGCATTGTGGTCTGGAAGAAACAAAATTGCTGTTGTAATAATTTTCAATAGCTTCTGGAATAACAAATTTAAATTGAACTTTTCTTTTTTCAAGGGGGTGGGGAGCAGAGAGCACATGGGCTTGGATCTCATAATGCAATGGCAGGGCTAGGTAGCTAACAGGACATGATTAGCTTCTGCTTGCTTTTCACATTTGGCTTTTAATTATCAGCCCATTTGCAATAGGCCAGATCAAGCACAATTATAGATTCGTCAAGTAAAAAAAAAAGTGCACCAAATTAGACACACATGTTTACTGATTACGCTGAATCAGATGCACGTGCAGACCCATCATGTAACTGACAGGTTATGTTCAGGGTTTGATGCAAATGGAAAAAATTCACACACTGGTCAAATAAGTTGATTGTACATCTGCTTCTCTGCATCTTTTATTATCAAGATTCCTAGATTTTCCTAAATATTTTTATATACATGATGCTGTTTCCATCCTGCTTATAGGTTCACAGGCTCCACCCATAGTTTTATTATTCTTTATGCATTTTTTTATATATTTACTGTAATAGTGTTCTGTTGGTCCAAAATAAGGGTGTAAACGAACCAAGCCAGGCCAATTACCGGGCTGCTTGTGCTTGGCTCAGTGCTTTAAATAGATGCTCGAACTCTGCTTGAGCTCAAGCCTAGCTTCATATGGGCTGTTCAAGCTTGGATTGCATAAGCTCTGAGCTGAGCTTTAGCTTGTTTCTGCAAGCTCACTGTTTTTAGGCTCCGCTTGTTTCTGACCGACCTCTTAAAACTGTTTGAGCTCAGCTCATGTTCTAACTGAGCTGAGCTCAAATGAGCTATTAGCAAGCCGGTCTCAAGCTGCTCTTGAGCAACTTGGATCATTTGCAGCCCTATACAAAAAGTTCCACAAAACATTCTATGTTATTGAAGAGCGGTGTACATTGATTAGCAAAGGTAACAAACTGAATCTAAATGACATTCATTGATTCAAATGGATGGGAGACACAGTGGAAGATGCATGATAATCTTGACTCACCAAAGGACCATGCTTATAGATAAATGCTGTTGCTATGTTGGAAGGGAGAGACGACTTAATGTGTTAGAACAAAATTCTGACCTACTACAATGCACAAGGAATACATTGATCCATAGTCTTTAACTTCAATGAATAGGTCAATTGTAACTGAGTGCAATCTGGGTAATAGAAAATGAGTTCATGTCTAAGCCATAAGCATGCATTGGTGATGCATAGGATAATGAAGAAGTGATATGGTATCAACTAAAGGATTATAGTTATTTCTAGATGCTAGTCTTTAGCCTTCCCTTGCCAAAGAGCAAAGAAATAAGATAATTCAGCATATTGACCGTGCGGTTGATAGCACCACCATCGCAAATTCACTATCAGGCTATTTGGAGCCCTGCAGCAGAAGTTTCATTGCAGGTTAAGTTGCATCACGGCCCATCTCATCTGTTTGCAATCTAGTAGTTCAATGACTTGCTGTTGCCCAAGCTATTCTTGGGTTGTAACTGAGGCCCAATTTTCTGCAGCTTGACCCGCAGCCAATTTGGCTGCAGGTCGACCTACAGCTGCTTGAATCATGCGAGTGGTGTCGATAGACATACAGCCTGATTGCATTGTGTAACCTCCCATTTTGAGAGGGGTTTTGAAGCACACCCATCACCTCCTCCTTCCCTATCTTCTCCCACCTTCCAAACCCCAACTCCTCTCTCTCTCTCTCTCTCTCTCACACACACACACACACACACACACACACACACACACACACACAAAAATCCTCGCTGCCGCCTAAAAACTTTCCTCTCCTTCAAAGCATCAACCATCCCTCGAAGCCAAAGTTTGGCATTTGAAGCCCGGATCGCCACCAGTCGAATGGCCTTCTGTGACACCTTCCTGTTAACAATCCTCTTGTAGCCGAGGCATGGCCTGCTGAGGGAGGCGACAGTGATAGAAGACCTTGTCTAGGACTGGCTCGAGAGGACCTTCACCTCGATCTGGCAGTGGAGAATTTCCTCCAGTAGGATCTCTGACATATCAGGCGTCTCATCTGGCCTTAGATCTAACTTCTTGCATCTCAGGTAGATCACAAATCCTAGCCCTAAGCCATCTCTATTCCTGGCTTGAACTGTTATTTATATTACATCCCATATATTGGATCTGTTGACCTGACTTGGATGATTTGCTGAAGATCAGTTTTAGGATTTTTAACTTGAACTATGAATTCCCATAATCAGTTCATTTTGGTAGACTTGATGATGATCATGTGTTGTCAACAATGATGATCAGCTTTTCTAAAAATAAGGATTGAAAGAGGAAGGGGCTTTCATATGCTGAGTAGTATCTAATATTACACCAGAGTGTGCCTAGTTAGTTGATCATATTTTTCATGTGAATATAATCTATCATCACTGAAGAAGATTTCAGGAGAAGGGACCCATGAGACTCTGGATTTTTCAAGGATTTGCTGTTCTGGTCATTGTTTTTCTATTGATTGTAGCTGTATGTTTTCTTGCAGACTTTACAAGCCATATGGCAGTTCTGAAATTACCCTAATACTTAATACTGACTTGGTAATTACCTATGTGACATGATTTATTGGATCTTACTTGATTTATCATTGGTTGTTTTCGGAGGGAAAGGGAATCAGAAGTTGGTTATGTTTTATGCAACTTGTCCTTTTCTCAACTAGAAGACACATTGTGGTCAGTCAATGGTTAAGAGGGACTGAGAGATGCACACTGACTTAAATAGTTTGAGCTACACATTGTTATGTCATTCTTAGATAGTGGTTGCCACTTCTGATACCAATCAAACATTTAGTTTACTTAATTCGTGTCGAGATTTTAACGAGGACAGCTAGTTCCCCTGGATATCTAATACTTGGTATGCTTGAGTCTTGCTGGGTTGCACATGCATGTGCTGGGTTTAATGTCCTCATCAATTAAGATTTAAAACATTAAAGTTTTTTTTCTTTTTTTTGTTTGCGGGGTGTGGGGGGGGGGTTGGATGAAGAAAGTGCTATGTTTTCTGATTCAGAAATCTTGCTCCCAGCATAGTCCTGATCTTATAAAAGAGAGGAGAGGAGTAACATGGGTTTGCTGGTCAGAAAAAAAGACTAGCATCCATTTAATTAGAATTGGCCACATTAGTCAAGTACTTAGGAAGAGAGGGAAATTTAAAGGGTACAAACAAATAGGCTTATACATGCCTTATAGACTTCTTGACCCTTGCATTTCTCCACCAAATCTTTGATGAGATCATGAAGTTGGGGTGATGAATTTCCAAACTATCTTTCGGAGAATAATGCTTAGGCTAGGGGTTTTATGGAACTGGAGCTTCATAAAAAGTGGATGGAGAACTTTTAACAATCATCCATGTTCTTCTTATGGAGGTTTTTGTCATTGTCTCTGGTTTTTATATTAGCATATGGACGTTTATGATGTTTTGTTGTACTTCTGTTGGTGTATTTTAAATGCTCAGCTTGGTACTTGGATGTGTCTATGGACATTTTTCTATTTAGGTTATGGTGTTTTGTGATTGCATATGACAGTGGACATGAACTTAAGAAATTTACATTATGTGAATATTTATAGTAGTTATTTAGGCTTATATTTTGTTGTTGTAAGTTTTCACAGCTATTGCTTTTATTGTGTTGTTATGAGCATGCTAATTCCCTATATAAACAAGCATATCAAGGATGGTTAGAGCTCATTCGTGGCAATGAGTAAGCCATTGAAAATAATCAATGTTTAGGCATTGATGTTAACTAGATTTAGTTATTACATGGTGATGTAAGTTACTCGATACCGCATCACGTAACTATGGTTAAACATATGACTAAGTTCATGCTAGAGCATTTTGATACTTGATACTGCATAGTTTTGGTGGTTTGGTACTTTGAATGATGGTCTGGTAATATGTGGTTTGTACCTTAAATATCTTGGTTTGCTTGAAATTACAGATGAGACATTCTATATTAGTCAAAAATGAAATTATCATAGCACAAAATTATACAAATAAGTCAGTTAACTACAGTTGGTTGAAAGAATGTTTATAAAAATATTGTATATCATTTAGGACTGGAGGTAAGCTCACCACCCAAGTTATGGGGTGACTGTATGCCCTGTTGTTTCATCCAATCAAACAGCTTCTTTCAACTTACAGCTTTCACCTGCAGCTATTCAAACAGACAAACAGTAATTACAGGATCTGCAGTTTCAACCTTCCAAACAGTATAAATTCAACTACAATGCAACTCAATTACAGGCAACTCAGTTGCACTGGAATTTGAACTACACTGCAATTTAATTTGCAGGATTCCAAACAGCACCTAGGATGGACTGGTACCAGTCAGTCAAATGATTAAAAATGGAAATTGTTGTACCTTCCCAAGCTATGAGAGGATTTAAAGAGGAATTTGTTTAAAAGACATGTTGGAGATGGCTGGTTAAGTCAACAGAGTTATTGGTCAATTCTCCTTTACTACTTTGTCTGGTTAAATGTTGCTAGAAACAGGCCATAGCAAGTTTTAAGGCACTTGATTTACCATATAGATCCTAAAACGTTAAGTTAGCATTCCAAAGATTATAAAAACACAAGAAGTATCTTGTTAACTGTTACTTGTTTACTATAACAACATTTAGAATTCATGAGAACAACTAGGAGCTTTGCAACTAATTTTGGTTCTTTGATTTCTGTTACTTGTTGAGGAAATAGAAACAAATGCTTCTATTTTAGCATGGAGCAAGGACAACGTGTATTTTTGCATGAAGCCCACATACATACATACATACATTATATATATATATATATATATATATATATATATATATATATATATATATATATATATATATATATATATATATATATATATATATATATAAAAGAACAGTTCATTGACGTGATCCCCAATTGGAATTAGAAGTTACAAAAGACTATGGAAAAGTAAATAGGTCTGAAGTCTGTAGGCAAATTGAAGCCTGTTTTTTGATTGTTGGTAGAAAATAGCTTCAGATCTGATTATCCGTCAGATATCTTCTGTTTCAAGATAGATATTACAATATAAGATAACAAAAGAAGGATTTGTGATGGGTAGTAAAACAAAGTAGGAAGAAGGGTAGAAGAAGATAGGGGAGAAGGAAGAATGCATTTGGCGAGCTTTAATCACAAAAATAAAATCCACATATTCTGTTTTTTCCCAGCAGCAGACGTAGTCATGTATAAAATCCTCACTCGGGCCTCTTTCCTAATTATATTAGGAGTCTTTTAATAGGAAATAAAGTTATCCTGAACAACCTACTAAACTTAGACATATTAGACTCTCTTAAGACTCCTAACCAAGTAAAAGAAACTTGAAAGGTACGACCAAAACAGCCTGGCTGCTGTTTAATACCCATGCTGAAACAAAGAATGACAACTAAAGGAAAATTCAAAAGTACAATAAAACTCTAGTAACTTGAAACATCAAAAATTTGATTGCATCATTCATGTACCTCAGTGGTTTCTAGTTTTTAATTGACTCCATACTGTGTTGGAAAGAGGGATTGACTATGGGGAAACTGATTTCATCCTACATATCTTGTAACAAAGACATTTGACATATTAAGCTGTCCATGCTGTGTGTTAGTCATTAATTGGCTAGCAAGAAGAGGAAGAAAACAAAAACTTGAGTGGAGTTGTTCTATTGTAAAAAAGATATCTCAGTAATACTGTATACTGCCCTGGCGATCAAGTCTAAAAACAAGAAGCAAACTATCATGAATCTTAATATTCATAGGATAATATGATCAGATCATTATTGGATTTGCACCCCTTATATATGAGTAATTCATGTTTGGCTCCATCGACTGGACTTGATGTAACCGCAGTATGCATGAGTATGGAATTATCAGCATAGTTGTTGCAGAGGTTATGAATTGAATGATTTGTCACTAGGTTAGATGAATCGGTCCATTAAAGAGTTCAAATTGTAGTTAAGGACTTAACGGTGTTGGTTTTATCTCATTTGCTGGATTTGCTTCATTCAGTAATTACAATGATATGTTTGAACATTAAATTGCCAGAAATAACAGTGTCATCAGGCATGAAGTAGGAAAAACAGCTTCTAAATGCTGGGTCCTTACTTCAAGTAGGAAGGAGAAATGAATATAGGGTAAAAGGTAAACTTTATTGTGAGGGTATCAAAGTTTCATTTGGTTCAGTTGTTGCAGTAATATTCCCTGTAATTGTATTTAAATGCTTTATCCTTGTGCATGGTAAATTTGAGTGGACAATCACTCATCACATGCGCTAGCAATGGAAGACCATCAGAAATTTGCAGTCTCCATGGGATCACAAACATTGCTATGCATGATAACATGGAATTACATGTACTAAGACAATCAGAGCTGTAGCTGATGATCAAACCAGAAAATTAGTGTCACAGATTTTTTCCCGTGTATAAATACTTTCATAGTTGATTTCTTGTTAAAAGATCTCCATTTTAAGTTTTATCTGCACACATGAAACAACCAATGAAAAATATTTTCTAGACTAATCATTTTTTTCGTGATTAAATTTTTTATGTATCTTAAGCTTATAAGTTAGGAGCCATAGACCATATTTTATTGGTGATTGTAATTATATCCATAATAGTCAATTTTCACTTTGACTGGAGGAAAAAAAAAAAAAAACCAGTGTGTTATTTGCTGTTAAGAGAGGGATTCTGTTACTAGGAAGCATTCTGCTGTGATCCTTGGTGTTTTACCTTTTGTTATATCATCCTTAATTTGTTGTCTATAATGTCTATAATATTCTCAGATAATTCATTGGACTTTTGTTTTCTAGCTCAAAGGTACTTGTCGGCAATATTGCAGATTATCAAAAGAGCAAATGAAGCAGGGGAGGATCCATTAGCTTTGAGCAGCCGGTTTTCCCAAGAATTCCTGAATGATATGGCTGAACTTCAGTGCCTGCCTCCAAACATTGAGCCTCGTGTTTCTGATCACATAGATCAGATCAAGGACATGATAACCAAGGTATTTTCTACTCTTTATAGCATGTCTCTGAAAACAGGCAATCTTTTGTTCATGAATTTTAATTAAAGATTGTTTAACATAGGAAAAAACCCAGAGGAACAAGAAAAGTGATAGTGAAAAACTTTCAGAGCTCTCCTGTTTTTGTTCCCTTGAAATAGGTCCCTTTTTTAGGCTGCCCTACTAAATTTTGATATTTAACAAATCTGCAGAATGATACTGTTAATAATCTCTACTATTTTGCCATCGGAATTTCAGAAGATAATAATTATGATGGGATGTTTGAAGGGTGGAAAAGCATTTAAGTGATGTAGATACAATAAATCATTGTGCATTAACATGTTGGATTGTTAGCACTTGTATACATGGCAAACAAATGAGGGAATGATCAAAGTTGGAGATTTGATTTTCTTGCTTCGAAAAGTTGCTGATGTATAGCATTGAGAGAGGGGCATGTGATCCCAGAATAAATTCTGCACTAGTTTGCAGTCCTTGCTTCAGATGGTTTTGCACTTATTGTTCTAGATGAACTAGCAATCCTGGACTAAAGGTGCTTGCTGATGGGTGGAATTTGATTTTGGTAAGAAAGCAATTACATGATCAGCGGAAGAATTTACTGACTATTGTTAAATAATTTATTGTGTAAAGTGACATCAAGTTCAATTTTGTTTGGTCCTGTCATATAATCAAGTTTGTGGAGATCAGGTGGGCTTAAGAATAAAAAAGAGTGCATCAATTGAAGCCAATCTCATTCTTAGGATGTCAGAACCATCAAGTTTTACTGCATTAGCGGGCTTACTGCACAAAAGAATGAAAATGTTGGATGCATACTTGAGATGTCACATCATGAGGAAAATTGGCTTACGAACATAAAATTGAGGATATGCTAACACTGTCATGGAAATGGGGTGGATGGCATAGCTTGTGTTAGCATCACATGATTAACCTGTGAGGCTGCATCTTTCCTTCTGGAGCTTGAGTAACTATGTTCAACTTAGATCATAGATGCAGCTTCCTCGGTTTGAGGAGTGTGGTATCTTATGATATATTCTGTCAGAGGCAGGGATAAGTTCAACAACTATATATTTTGAGAAAAGTTCTGGGATAAACAATGTGCATGTCGATCTGGAATTGACTCTGCATGACTTGAAGTTTCACTGGAACATTGAACAAGAAATATTATTTTATATAAAAGTACAATTTGGTACACGGCATTTTAGTTTCCAGGGTCACAACTGGAATCAGTCCATCAGTGATTATGTATTATTCATTAGACTAGTCCACCAAGTTTGTTGATTCTTGATTTTTGCTCTCCTTGGCTTTGCCTGGGAAGTAAGTTCTGCAAATCTAGCAGCTCACAGATGATTGTAAGTGGTGATGGAAGTGCTATGGATAGGTCTAGGAAGTTTATTATAGGCTTATAGCGGTCAGTCAGCCTTCTTTTTTCAATTAATATTTTTTTGCTATTATTGAGAGAGAGCTCATTAAGTGTTTTCTTCTTCTTAGGCCAGGACCTGTTCCTTATTGTCATTACAATTCTGTGTTAAACTAATGATGACATGAAGTTCTTACGAACATCATTGTTATGCATGTGAGGAAGTTTTTATTTCAGATATTTGCTAATGAGTTCTGTACTCATCATACATGATGATTCATAGATTTTATCCTTTTCAGGCTAGGTAAAAGAGTCACTGTTCCTCTTTTATCTGCATAATCTTCTCCTTGGTTATACGTACTGTTACTCACTCTTGTTTTTATACTCAGAACTGTTGCTGTAGAGCAGAAGTCTGTATTTTACACATATATGATTTGAAACATAGATGATGCTTAAATGGTTTTCCTGCTTATGTGTGTGTATCTTTCCCTCTTCTTTATTCAACTCTTTCAGGCATTTATCTTTTGTTTCTAATGATTTATATGTACTGACAGATAATCGATAATGGTCATGCCTATACTTTGGATGGTGATGTTTACTTCTCCGTTGATAGTTTCCCTGATTATTGCCGTTTATCTGGACGGAAGTTGGATGATAACCGTGCAGGTGGAGGGGGCCGGGTTTCTGTTGATTTAAGAAAGCAGAATCCAGCAGACTTTGCATTGTGGAAGGTGGGCAATATCTGAGTCACTCTTCTTGCATATGCTTGATAGCAGTCTATATTTACTTTTATTCTATTTTATTTTTTTCAGTCTGCTAAGCCTGGTGAGCCAAGTTGGGAGAGTCCTTGGGGCCCAGGAAGACCAGGATGGCATATTGAATGCAGTGCCATGAGTTCTCATTATCTAAGTCATGCATTTGATATTCATGGTGGAGGGAAGGATTTGATCTTTCCTCATCATGAAAATGAACTTGCACAGAGCCGAGCCGCTAATTCAGAAAGCAATGTGAACTACTGGATGCATAATGGCTTTGTTAACAAGGATAATCAGAAAATGTCCAAGTCAGATGACAATTTTTTCACAATTCAAGATGTAAGGGGTGGGAAATGTGCCATGGCTTCTTTTCATCCTTATGTTCTATCAACAGTGTTTTCATGGTTTTTGCCTTTCATATATGGAAAATATCTTGTAACCGTATTTTTGCATTGCAGATTATTGCAAAATATCATCCATTGGCTTTGAGGTTCTTTTTGATGCGTACACATTATCGGGCTGATGTAAATTATTCAGACAGACAACTGGATACTGCATCAGATCGTGTTTTTTACATATTTCAGGTACGTAATACATTTAACAATTTGATGGTTGTATACACTCAAGTGACTCAACTATTTGCTGGCAAACAGCGGTCATACACTGCCATTTTCCTTTTTGTTTTCAGCCAAACCAGTGCTCATGTATCTGGTAGATTATATGATCTCAAGGAACCTTTGATTTATGCACACAAATGCATATCTAACTTTGAGTGATTTGTTTATAATGACATGTAGACTCTGCATGACTGTGCAATGGCTCTGTTGCGATTTTGTGGGGAAAACTTTCAGTGCCGAGTCCTGGATGAAACCCAAAAGTTGATCAACAAGTTCCACACCGACTTCTTGGCTTCAATGTCAGATGATTTGCATACAACTGCTGTTTTGGATGATTTGATGGATCCATTAAAGGCCATAAACAGTACTGTGAAGGACTTGAAGAAGTCCAAGGTATAGTTTTCTTTATCTATTTATACAGTTATATTGCTATACCTAAATTAGTATGGCTGTGGCCAAAGAGTTAGGCTAAACCTGACTTTAGTTTTGAAGAGCAGTCTTGCAGTTGGAGCTTTGCTTGGTTTAGCTAGCCTTTCTTACATATAATTTGATTTGGTACTTTGTGTAGGGGAAGAGGCAACAGCAGTTAATTCAGGGTCTGCGTGCATTGGAGGAGGAAGTTAAGGATGTTCTTAGCATCCTTGGTCTGCTGCCTTCTTCCTCGTCTGCTGAGGTAATCCAAGATTGTAGACTGGAAATTGTTTTCTCATCTAAGAAAGCTTTTTCACGGTCTTCAGGGTGTTTTCTTTTTAATATAAATAATGTTACCCCTCTACTCAATTTGTCAGATTTTGAGGCAACTGAAAGAGAAGGCGCTTAAGAGAGCTGGACTGTCAGAGGAGCAAGTTATGCAGCAGATTGAACAGAGGGCTTTAGCAAGGAAGAACAAGCAGTTTGAGATATCTGATGTAATCAGGAAAGAGCTTTATGCAAAGGGTATTGCTTTAATGGATGAGCCTCAAGGGACGGTGTGGAGACCATGTGAACCTCCGGAAATACAGCCCGAAGAACATCCTGAAACACAACCAACCAAACAATCCTGAAATCAAACAGAATGAGATTCACTAATACCTGATGATTGTCTGTCTAAATTGCTAATAGCGGGAGTTGGTATCAATCATATGCTTAACATATTTTTACATGTACAAGTAAAATATGTTCAATATATTGCCTATTTTTGACCAAATGTGTCCGGTCGGTTGACTATTTAGCACTGGAAACTTAAAATATTACATTTTGTTAAATTGATGAGTACTAGAATATTGGGTTGAAAAGGAAATGGAAGAGATCGGTTACAGAAACTAATTAAATTTGATCACACCGTATACTAGTTCTCCTTTGATCAGGCTGGCTGTTTCGCAGATATCTGCACTGGTGCAGAACCATCTAGTTCCATATCGGTGAGGCATGCAAAATAACTTGGGTTTGGAATGGCATCCTGTAGAAGCCTTTTTGGGTTTAAGATTTGTTTTTCCCCAATACTCTCTTCCAGTTTTGCGTTTGTTTTCTATCCAAGAAAATCTGCTGCCCTTACATGACCTTCCATAAAAATTATGAAATCTCACCTACAAAGTACCGCATATTTTGGACCATTTTTCATACTTGAGCGCCTTTATTCTAGTGCTTTAGGGATCTGGAGACAAGCAAATTTGAGGGTCGAAAATGTTTTAGGGCTCCCACTCTGTGTGCTAGTTTTCCTTTTATGCTCAAGGAGAAAAGAAATGAAAAGAGCAGGGATTATAACTTTACAAGTTTATTCAGTTCAAAGGCTTGGCTGTCTCGATGGGACTTCTACCAGGATGAGCTTTGTGCGGGGCGCAGAATCGGATGCAAATGTTGGACTAATTGTGCTCATCTCTAGCTTTATAAAAATTCCTGATTCATTTCACATTATATTTTGTCACTCAAAAGGTTGTGCAAAAAGCCTAACTATTTAATTTTGAGCTGAATAATTCAGCTGTTCACAAACAGCTCACTTGAGAGATTTGGCAAGAGATTAGGGTTTCATTTATATATTTTCAGCGATGTGTCTATATCTTAGTCTTAGAGACAAAATATATTCTATTCATAAAAATGTATTAAATTTATGAGAATAAATTTAAAAATATTTTTGCATAAAAATAGCAACTAAAATAATGCATAGTTAGTAAAAGATTCTTGCAATTTGAGGAAAATAAAAATGACTATTAGTATTAATCTATGACAAGCAAAATTTTGATAAGATAAAAACTAGAAATAAAGATTGAACTATTGTCACATAAAAATATGTTGAAACAAAAGTGAAAGAATATAATAACAATAAATTACTATTATTCTAGTAATTAAAAATATAATTTGAAAAGCAAATAAAGACTTTGATAAGTAACCCAGCATTATATTTTTCAGGAAAAGTCAATGCTAATTTGTAAATTGGGATATGATAGAAATCAAAATAGTTAATAAATATATTATCATAATCATGAAGGTTCATATACTAGTTAAAATGATAACGAGTTAATAAAATAATATGGATTGGATTTAATGGGGAAACTTTCCATTAAAATAAATAAATAAAAAATGAAGGTATATAAAAAGTAAAAAGGAAAATTTCATATTCAACTCCTACCGGATGTGTCTAATCCAACACTAAAGTAAGACCTACAAGTTAAATATAGATCTAAATTAAGATTTGGTCATCAAATTGCAGTTCTTCTAGTTGCATTTCAAATGAGCAAACTTGATGCATTGGGAATTAGTTTGAAGGTCCGATGCTAGCTTGATCATAGCCTAGAACATACCTAAAAGTAGAATGGACGATCT
The DNA here is from genome assembly GCF_000442705.2 of Elaeis guineensis. Taxonomy (NCBI): domain Eukaryota; kingdom Viridiplantae; phylum Streptophyta; class Magnoliopsida; order Arecales; family Arecaceae; genus Elaeis; species Elaeis guineensis. The sequence continues at coordinate 22,716,717 of NC_026004.2, read as the reverse complement.
AAAGCCACTAAATTGATGGATCTAGGACAAGCCTGAAAACTTATTTGGGTCTTATCTTGGTTAAGCTAGATATAGGCTTTTCTTTTTCTCGATAAAATAGATATAGACTTTTGGAAGATGCATAAATAAATGAACAATTTTAAATAATAAATATATAGAAATCTCATGAACATTCCCTGTAAATCAATATTGTTAAGCCATGCCACTCTTATATAACATACCAACTCATCCAAAAAGCATCTTTATTGTCATATTTTTTATACTGTAGACCTTTTGATTTGACTTCCTTTACAGCCGAAAGCACTGCACTTGAAAATATTTATTACTGCTACTATTGTATTATATATTTTTTCTTATATAATAAAACAATTAGTTGATTTACTCTTGCTAGAAGATTATTCTAATTAACCAAGGCTACAGCCCCTTTACATAAAGTATTCTAGATAGAATATATAATTGTCACCATTGTTCTAAAAATAATTAATGTTCTTGAAGCATAAGCTAATTGTCATAATTTTTTAGGTATCACCAATTCACTAGTGATACACCTAGCTATAGCATATTCTACTATCGAGATGTACATGTTTTATCTAAAAACTTGAATCTATATTCTAACCAATTCAAAAATGTTAGTTAGATACATAGAATGGTAAGTTATATGGAGTAGTTCGGCCATGCCGGTCTAAAATTTAAAATAAATATCAAACAAAAAAATATTTATAAAAAATTATAAAAAGATTATGAAACAAAAAATTGAAAAAAAAATTATTGAGAAAAGAATAAAGATCGAAACATCAAAAAGATACATTATAAAAATGTCTTTGCATGCACAATCTCTTCTCTTTCTTTCTTTTCACATAAATTTTCAACTATTTTCCACATACAAAGGAGGCACTAAAGATCCCCTTAAATAGAATACTATGTCGGTGAGAGTTTGACTCTTATCTTAACTTAAAAATAAAAAACCTATAAGAACATAAACTCTAGTAACCCTTAGAAGGAAATAATTAAAAAATAAAGTAATACTACGAATAGAATCATAAAATTATTAAAATTAATGATCACTTAAAAATAGAATTCTAATTTAATTGGGACTTGGCAATGAATCTTGACATTCCTTATTGTAAAGTGTATGCGAACAATATTAAAATTATCAATGTTATGAAGCACCATCATAGCCACTGCTATTATTGCTACAGTAATAGCAACATGTAATAATTTATCGAATCAACAATCGAATAGTGTAACTCCTTTATTGGCCCGATAATAGTTTTTTCATTGGCTCATTCTTTTCGATACATATGTCAAAATTAATGATGTCCTATGATATTTTTTTTCGGCACTGATTCTATGGTCATGATGTCGAGAGTCCTTCGACTATCTAGCTTATCCAACAAATATCAAATTATTAGTTACAATAATTATGAGCATCAGTCATTACCTGCATACAAGTAAAGTCAAAAATAGAATATTTTTTATACTCATATACCTCCATTTGAGAAGCTTCAAGTATCTGCACATGATTTATTTCTTCTGAATATGGAATCAACTTTTCATGCATAGAGTCTCCCAACTATTCGATCTTTGGAGTAGCTTTAAAATTAGTTGATGTACCACAAACCTTGTTGATCGTGATAGCACAATAAGAATAATCTCCATAAAGCATATTTTCATGTTGCTTGATTTCTGAAGCTACTTCAAAATCGATCAGCTTTTCATTCTCATAGCTTACTAAGTCTTCACATGCAATATCCAAATCTTGGATAGCTTGAGCATAAGACTCCACATGATTTGATTTCTCAATATAGATATCTATAGTTGGACCAATTATAACATCTTTTGACTCTTTCCAAGCAATTTTAGAATCAATAGATTCTTCAATCATGATCTTTTCTAAACTTAATATGGTAACCATCTGATCAAGTTTTTCTTACTTCAAATTTTTTTTAAACTTGATTGATCCTCAAGCTAATCATCCTTACTATGTTTTAAGTCTTTAGAAATTGATCTAATCTCTAATTGATTAAACTCTTCCTGTTTTAGATGTTCATCTTTAAACTAATTTTATTCCTCTTCAAAATTTTTAGAGAAACCTGAAATTAGAATCCACACTTTAGATAATTTTTATTTATGATTTCTCACATTGCCAGAATTGGAGTGGATATCCTCGATCCCATATTTTTTTTGGCTCCTTTACATCTTGAATATAGAGAAAATTTTCTTTATCGACTGAATTTTAAAGAATCAATATTATTTTTTAGATTTTAGATTCTACTTTCTTCTTGCAATCTCATCTATTGGTATCATCTTTGACTAATTTAAAATATCTCATAAATCCCATCCTTTCAAATAAAACCTAACAAGAGCTTTTCAACATGGATAATAAGTGTTGTTCAACTTATGAAGAGAAATGACAATAGAAAAAGTAGTCTTATTGATATTGGTAAAATCAAATATCTCATAACTAAACCCATTGATAGAGAAAGTAATAACATCAACCATGATGGTTCATCTCTTGAATTACCAAATAAGAGTCCACACACTTGTATCATTATACAATGAATTACTGAAAGCTTTCAATTATGTCGAGCTAACAACAAGAGGATCTCCAATTAATAATCAAGTTACTGCTCTAAAAAAACTACGCTCAGAATAAATCTGATTAAAGCTATAAACTGCTTGACCACTCTTCAAGCCTATGATTCTAATAATATGTAAAGCTATAAATACATAAACTTTTAATCTTAAGACTTTAGCTCTGACACCATATAAAACTACAAATATCAAAATTTTTGTTTTGATACCATATAAAGTAGTATATTATATAGAGTAGATTTGATCGTGTTGGCTCAAGATTTAAAATAAATATCAAATAAAAAATATTTACAGAGAATCATAAAAAAATAATTATAAAAAAAATTGAGAGAGAAAAATAAATTTATTTAAAAAAGAGTAAAGATCAATACTGCAAAAAGATACCTCATGCAAGAATCTCTGTATATACAAATAATCTCTCTTCTCTCTTTCTTCCTATATAATTTTTCTACCATCTTCCACATGCAAAAGAGACACCGAAGATTTTTTTAAATATAGCACAATATAGATGAGATTTTGACTTCTATCTTAACTCAAAAACCAAAAACTCACAACAATACAAACTTTAATAATATTTAGAAGAAAATAATCAAATAAAGTAATATTATGAATAGAATCCTAAAGTCATTAAAACTAATGACCAACTTAAAACAAAATTCTAATTTGATTGGGACTTGACAAGGAATCTTAACAAGATGATACCTAGAAAATTATAACAATCAACTTATGTTTCCACAGCAACTTCTTTTAGTTTTTGAAATCTGCTTATCATATAACAATTTTATTTTTAATGATCAACTAGTGTTTATTTAATAAATATATTCAAAATGTTATTTTTTCATATATTTTCTCATATATTTATATCTTATGACAACGAATCTCAACAAGATGATACCTAAAAAATTATAACAATCAGCTTATGTTCTCGTGACATCTTCTTTTAGTTTTTGAAATCCGCTTATCATATAACAATTTTATTTTTAATGATCAACCAGTGTTTATTTAATAAAGATATCCGAAGTGTTATTTTTTCATATATTTTCTCGTATATTTATATCTTATCACAATATAATTTGGCCACCATGGTTTCTATTCTTGAAATGACGCAGCATGACTTCTATCACATCTTGAGATGGTAATATCATGTCTGCAAATAGTAAACAATAATAATCTCATGTGAAAAATATCTTGTAGCATAGTAAATAGTAACATAAATTTCTACAGAAAATATATTTTATATTTACATTTGCTCTATATTTCTAGTAGGATTTACTTTTTACTTTGCTTTTAATTGATGACTCATTAGAGTTAGGTAAAAAATTTAATGGATCAAAAGTTCTTTACTACTGTCCCCGCTACAAACAACAAAAAAATCCAGCTAGATTTCAAGCAATGCTTCGGTCTTTTATTATGTGTACCCATACAGCTCTTTTGCACATGGTAAGAGAGAGGACAGGTATTACTCATGGATGCCGTTGCCAAATAGAATCAGTTGATTTTATGAGCTTAGCAAATTTTTCATGTGTAGATAACCAATACTTGAGCATTTCTATTTTGTAAAGGACACCTTCTTCTTGTACCATTACATACTTCTTGTATCATTACATTCTTCTTTAATTACTTTTAAAATTTTCGAGTATTTAAACCTTATTTATAAAGGAAAAGGTATAAATTAGTGGATCTTCAACTGCTTTACAACTTCCGTACTAAATTACTGATTTTTTTTTTCTATTATTAATAAATTACTGATCTTTCATTTTTCCATTTTTAATTGAGGAAGGAACAGTTAGTAAGACAGCTTGTAGTATTAGGCATTATAACATCTTGACTCCTGACCCTTGAGACACCCCAAACTAGAGGCTGCACACCATCTGGTAGGTAGTATGGTCCAAGATAAGTCAATGTAACGATTTGGGTTCCCCCAATTAATTGACAGGTACTCTACATGGTTGTTAGTATTGTAATTGTTCATTATAAAAAGAATACCAACCATCATTTGATATTTGCAACTTTTAATAAAATAATACTGAAATATTTTTTAAAAAAAATAACTCTCCAAAAAGGTCTGTACTCAACTATCTAGGAAAAAAAAAAAATACCGAGTAAACATCCATTAGGATAACGATATTGTTATTATTTTCATTATCATCCATCACGTTAATTTTCATGATAATTATACAACAGTTGTCATAATGATCAACTGTGATTTCAGTAAAAAACTATTGCAACAAATGCCAGTATTAAAAAGCTGGTAAATACGGTCCTGAAAAAAATTAAGAAAAAAACCATTAGATCTACTGCAGTGTGGATGAAATCAATAATCTCATCTTATAGGGCAGCCCAGCATTGATGAATGATGGTAGAGATCTTTCCAAAGGATTGGCTCATCCTTGTTGTGGGATATTTATTAAAATGGTTAGTATCCATCATGTGCAAGGCTGCAAGAAATTGTCTCGTAATCATAGTGAACAATAGACAAGACAATAAATCAAAAACGCAGGTGATTAGAGGGGAAAAGTTATTGAATAATAAATGTGGCTGAGGACAGAAACAGTGACCAATCACAATTAGTCAAAGCAAAAAGATTACGGACACTTTTTTCCTCTTTTCCCTGCCTGGGACTTACGGCCATTGTTCACAAAATAAAGCTAAATCCCAGACCCACTTGGAACCACTACACCTAACATTAATGGTGACCCCATAATCACTTTCAGATCGCTGGTCTCGGGCTTCATGCCCAAAAGAAACTTGCCTCCCAGTGCTTGCAAGGAGAGAGAACGCAAAGGATTGAGTGGATTATGGAGTAAAGAAAGATGTGAAAAGATTAAAAAAGGTAACGTGACGTTTATTAATATTTTGAACCATTTGCTGAGGAGGGGGGGGAATATAATACTTGGCTGGCACGTTGGGTTGAGGCACTCGTTGTTCGTTGTAGCAGTTGTTGTACACATTCCAATGAGGAATAGCAATGTAACATGATTCCCTCGTCCCAAGGACATGATACGTCTCCATGCACTCCATCCCACTACAATTGGTGTGATATGGATGTCTCATAGATATATAATCCTTTGATCCTACATCCTAAATCCATCAATCGGCAATTACTAAAAGGGAATCAAGTCTCACTTTGCACTTTGTTAAATAAAAAAAAAGTAGCTAATCCTGGTCCTTAATTTTTTGTTGGAATTCTCATTTTCTTTTGATTAGGTAATTAGAAAGGTTTATTAGAGGCCGCAAAATTATAGGAGTTATAATTAAATGGCCTTGCCATTGTCGGTAGCCAAAAGTGAACCATAAGTCAGACTAGATATCTCAAATTCTAGCAAAATCACTATTTTGGGCAATGTTTGCTAGCTAATTAGCAATATCATGACAATATCTAGGGATTTAGCCTGCATGAGTCGAACATTTCAACAACCTACTAGCTACCAAAAAGTCAGAAGAACTAGCCAAATTCAGTCCAATAATTAATCCTGAAAGCATAAGGTGACATGGCCATGCAATGAGTGGTCATTTTATGCTTGTACCGTACTTCTTGGATGGCCCTTTTGAGAAAAAAAGGATTCAACTCAATTCCTCCAGACGTGAAGGGATATGAGATGAAGAAATTCGTATATATATTCTCATTATCCTCAAACAAACCATTATTAAGAAGAGATTAGTGTAATTCATGAATTTCTCATCAAATACAGTGGTAGAGTTTCTAAGTTAGCAATGAGCCGTCTGATGAACTTATGATATGTGCATGACAAGTACTTGGGATCATTTTTCTCTATTGAGACTAATGTCTTACATGAGTAATGTGTGTATTCCACGGTAAATTGATAGGAAAGAAGGGAAAAAGAAAAGACAAGAATATATTGGCTTTTGAAAAGCAGTAACAAAAATGATTTAAATTTGCACCCTAGAAAGAGTCCAAACTTAACGCTTCGATGATTTGAGAGGGATAAATCAGAAAATAATGTAAAATTGGAGTTGAACTCACGGGATGGAGTTGAAATCAATCATAGTTCATTTTAGATTTGGAGATAGTTGCATCTAATAGCCTTTCTTTATGAAAGTAGGAGAGAAATTAGGAAAAACAACTGCAAATGGACTTCTCAGTAGTTCACAAGTGGTTGGTTTCTTATGGTCTTTGGTGGTCAATGATTTGTTCCTATTGCGACACCTTTTTTTTTCCCCTCGACATGTTACCTCCTGTCCCTTTCTTTTTCCAATTCAGCAATCTTTACTTCAACATTATTACTCACTCCATTCTCGCTGTGACAAGTATTACTATACACTCTTTTCATGATGGAACTTAAATAGCACAAAGAATCTAAGCATATATGATGAACTGTTCACCCCTAATCATAAAATTTTGCATATAGGTTCTTGATTATATGGAAAGCTCAGTAATGCATATTGGAAATTGAGGCATGAAATTTCCTTTCTAGGGTGGTCTCTCACCTACCACTACTCTACAACTGCCACTACTCCCACTAAATTGATGAGGAGAAAAGTAGCTGGATTCCCTCCTGGTATACATATCCATACAAAATTACACTGAAAATAGAGTGTATCTTTACTCCAGAACATGAGTATAAATCAGGCCAACCCCTTTCCAGGAGCAGTCAACCCACACCCCAAAGACCAGAGAAACCAAGGATTGGGCACATGGCCTTGGCCTTGGCCTTGATTTCCTAGGTGCCCTTTTCTCCATCCCTCTGAGGGCTTCTAACTGGCCACAGCAACACCAGCACCCCAAAAGGCTCCAATTACTCCTCCCTCAGTCCCCACTTTCCCTCCCCCAAAACCCAAAACCCATCACCCCAAAAGCCGCGAGTCAGCCTGTCTGCAACCCAGCAGCATCGCCGGTATCCCGGCCACCTCCGCCGGCGAGCTCCACTTAAATGCCAGCTCGCCACGGCCGTCGCCGCCGCCGCCACCTCCGGTGGAAGAAGACGACGAATATTACCTACCAGTATACTAATTAAGTTTTAGCTTTGTAGAGGACGGAGGGAAAAAGGCGACCTTTTTTCTGTGCTTTTGTCTTGTTTCAGATGGCCGCGGCCAACGTGCCGACGGCGGAGGTGGAGACGCCGGCAGCGGCGGAGGAGGAGGACGCGGCCGCAAGGGCCGCGAGGAAGCGGTACGAGGGGTTGTTGATGGTGAGGGCCAAGGCGGTGAAAGGGAAGGGGGCGTGGTACTGGGCTCACCTGGAGCCCATCCTCGTCCACTCCCCCGACTCCCCCGGCGTCCCCAAGGCCGTCAAGCTCCGCTGCTCCCTCTGCGCCACACTTTTCTCCGCCTCGAACCCCTCCCGTACCGCCTCCGAACACCTTAAGCGCGGCACCTGCCCCAACTTCTCCTCCCTTCCCTCCTCCTCCGCTGCCGCCGCCTCCGCCGCCGTTCCCACTCCCATCTCCACCCTCCCCCCACCCCTCGCAAGCGCGCCGCCGGCCCCTCGTCCTCCTACCACGTCTCTCCCCTCGCCCTCGCCGACCCGGCGGCGCCGCCACCGCCGGCGCTGCCGGCCCCGACCGCCCCTCTCGTCCTCTCCGGCGGGAGGGAGGACCTGGGTGCCCTGGCGATGCTGGAGGACAGCGTGAAGCGGCTCAAGAGCCCGAAGGCCTCCCCGGGGCCGCCCCTCCCCAAGCCCCAGGCCGACGCCGCCCTCTCCCTCCTCGCCGACTGGCTCCTCGAGTCCCTCCCCACCGTCTCCCCCTCCGCCCTCGCCCACCCAAAGTTCCGATCTTTCCTCCACCAAATCGGCCTCCCCACCTTCTCCCCCCGCCGCCTTGCCCTCCCCCGTCTCCACGCCCGCCACCGCGACGCCCGCGCCGAAGCCGACGCCCGCCTTCGTGACGCCCTCTTCTTCCAGATCTCCTCCGGCGGCTGGAAGTCGCCGTCGAGCCCCACCACCTCCTCCGACCACGCCCTCGTCAGCCTCGCCGTCAACCTCCCCAATGGCACCACTGTCTTCCACCGCGCCGAGCTCGTCACCGGCGGGGCGCCCCCTGGCTATGCCGAGGAGGTCCTCTGGGACGCCGTCGCCAGCCTCTCCGGCGGCCTCATGCATCGCTGCGTCGGCATCGTCGCCGACCGCTTCAAGTCCACTGCTCTGCGAAGCCTCGAGAGCGAGCACCATTGGATGGTGAACCTCTACTGCCAGTTCCAGGGCTTCCACAGCCTCATCAAGGACTTCGCCCGCGAGCTCCCCCTCTTCCAGCGCGTCACAGCCAACTGCTCGAAGCTCGCTAACTTCTTCAACACTCACTCCCAGTCCAGAAGCATCTTCCACAAGCACCAGCTTCAGGAGCTCGATCAAGCTCGCCTTATAAGAAGCACTTCCCATAATGGCGATGCTGTACGTAACTTTGCCGCCATATTTGCATTGCTGGAGGATGTAATGGGCTTCGTTCATCCTCTCCAATTGGCGGTCCTCGACGAGGAATATAAGTCGTGTCTTGAGGTGCCAATTGCTCGGGAATTGGCAGAGATGATTCAGGATACGAGCTTCTGGACTGAGTTGGAGGCTGTTTGCTCGGTTGTTAAGTTAGTCAAGGATATGGCTCAGGAAATGGAGGCCGAGCGGCCATTGGTTGGGCAATGCCTGCCGCTGTGGGATGAGCTAAAAACGAAGGTGAAGGAGTGGTGCTCGAAATACAGTATAGAGGTTGGGCCTGTAGAGGAGGTGATTGAGAGGAGGTTCAAGAAGAACTACCACCCGGCATGGGCGGCGGCATTCGTATTGGATCCTCTATATTTGGTGAAGGACACGAGTGGGAAGTACCTCCCGCCTTTCAAGTTCTTGACGCCTGATCAGGAGAAGGATGTGGACAGGCTGATCACAAGGCTGGTGCTGCGAGAGGAAGCCCACATTGCTCTTATGGAGCTGATGAAGTGGAGGTCAGAGGGATTGGACCCTCTGTATGCACAGGCTGTACAGGAGAAGCAGCTCGATCCATCCACGGGGAAGATGAGGCTAGCTAACCCGCAGAGCAGTAGACTGGTATGGGAGACTTGCTTGAGTGACTTCAAGTCCCTTGGGAAGGTGGCTGTGAGGCTTATCTTTCTGCATGCCACCTCGTGTGGATTCAAGGGCAGCCTGGCACTGCTCCAGAGGATGTATACACATGGGCGATCGAGTACTGGCATGGACCGGGCTCAAAAGATGCTTTTTGTCCAAGCCCATTCGAAGTTCGAGAGGAGGGACTTCTCCAGTGAGGAGGAGAAGGATGCAGATTTCCTTGCCGGTGGTGAGGAGGATGTGCTCAATGAGGCCTTTGTCGATGTCCCATCAGTGTAAAATTTCTGTTATGGATTTTATTCTTTTCTTACCTTATGTAGAATAGGATTTGTAGGAAATGCTGGGATTTTTTTGTTTGAATTCTTCTCTATGCCCTTGTTATTCTTCTAACTTACTCGCTCGAGATTTTGGTGGGGTGGGAAGTGGGGGCATCAGAGAAACCTATAATGTATTTGTTGGAGAAGCTGAACCTCCCTATGGGGTATGACATTTTATTGAGCTTCAGAAAAAAAGGAAAGTCTTCTTGTTCATAAGATAGAGTTGTTGAGGAAATAGAAACAGGAAGAATTATGTAACATTTTGGTTCTTTGCTAATAATATCTATATAAAGTTCAAAAAATGAGCTCAAGACTATTTTTTTTTTTTTTCTGTTCTTTGCTACTCTTTCTTCTTCCCCTGCTTCGAAACTGTCTAGTGCTGGTTGAACAATTGACTGCAAGTCCATGCTTACACTATATCTTTTGTTTAGTGCAACATGTAAAAATGTTTGTATGTAGAAGATAATTTTTTGATCCTGTCTTCTTTTTCGGTTTTGATCAACATGCCTGAATGTTTGTATTTGATACTGAATGTTGATTCCTAATTGGCTTTACAATGTTCAATATTCTAATTCATTGTGCAAAATGGCTCTACTCAGTGTTTGTGTGAGAGAAAAAAAAATGGTCTTAAGAATTGCACTCCAGGTATCATAATTTTTAATTTTCTTTATGAAATTGCAAAACATCAGGAGCAAACTACTGTGATTACAAGAGAGAGAAGATACAATTATGTGCTTCAAGTTATCATAGAATTATGGGCTAACTATTGTGATAATGGGAGTTTCACATAGATTTAGTTCTGATTCCATGGAGGCAGCAGCATCTCCTTTGAATTCGGGTAGGTAAATTGGAATTCATGAAGCCCCTTTAATTGTTCAACCTATATTTTCAGATTGGTCTATATGTCAAGACTAAGCTTCAAATCTATCTCAGCCATATAGCAGCTGTTCTCAGGAAAGCTTCAATGGGGATAATGTGTAGGTCATCTATGTTAAAAAGCACTTCACAAAAACTGGTTACTCGCCTCCTCGCCTGCACCTTGATATAGAGTTTCACATGTAAGCTGTAGCACTTGTCTTATCAAATTTTATGTTAGGACTTCCTCCTTGGCATGTTTCACATCTTCATGTCCTGACTTACTGATTTCAAAGAAGTTAAATTCTGGTCCCCAGAAAAAAAAAAAAAAAGAAGAAGTTTTGTTAAACTTCTGATAGACATCCTTTATGGGATTAGACCAACGCTTTTCCCCTTTATCGCATTATCACTGCTGTCAATCACATGGCATCCTTGTCCATGACAAGAACCAAGTAATCAAACTTCACCATAAAATGGAATGATGGATCTTCTCCATGCTGGAAGGAAAATTAGGCACATGAGTATTGGTGGAAGCTTTTATCACCCAATTCTGTCTCCCCAGATTGGCCGTCATTCTATTCACTGAGAGTGAACTGTGGTCTGAATTTAGTCTTTGCTCAACAAGTACACAGGAAGCTAGCGGACTTGATAAATGGTGATGGGCATTTGAACATGGATTTGGAGCACTCACTGACTGAGATGTTATAATATTTCTTGCTAAAAAAAGGGCCCCTGCTGCTAGTAAATTTGAGCAGTACTCCACTACCAGCAGTTCAGCTGCCCATGTCCATCTTTATCTGAAGATCTGTAAATGGCGGAATGCAACAGCTCTTTTTCAAATTTACTTCAGACTCGATCAACGGCAGCATATTTTTCTGAGTCACAGCTGACCCATCGAGTTTCTTGGGAGTGTTATCATGTCATATAAACCTCTATAAATTATTGCTGCAATTGTGCATTTTTGATCGTCTAAAGCATGATTCAATTCCAAGTGTTCATAACAATGTTGCAAAGTTGACTAAATTGCATTGGTGAATTGGTGCAGGGGCTCTGAAAGCCCTCCAAAGCAGATGGTGCTGTTAGCTGTTTTGAAGGTGGACAACTTGAAAAAGGAAGTTGGAGAAATGACTCAAGGTTTGGTGTGGATGTGAAGCTCCCAAGCTGAAGGAGCATGAGATGTTGGTATTATTTCTCTTGGTGATCTATCGGATGGGCCATTTCAGTCTGTTTACTGGTAGGGTAAATGGCAAACCAGGTGGGTAGCCTCATGGGTCAACCACAGAGAACAACAAGAAGAAAAAGCCATTTGATCATAGAAATCTTTGTTCAACAGGTCAGCTTGGCTACCACCTTCTCCTTTGCTGCGCTCTTGGGGATGACCGAAAGCCCACCAAAGAAAGCAGCAGAGGACGTCGAGGTCGGTGCGCTGCAGCAGTCTGAAGAAAAGCTCAGGGTCCGTTATGGGCGGCCCCCCACTATTTGTGGTTGGCTTGTCTTCTAAACTTTAGTAAAGCCTGTGCCCCAGAGCTGAGGTTTGGATTGGTCTCCTCTAACTTACCGTTCGTGAGGCTTTGAAATGGTGCTCCGACATCACTCAGCATACTTGCCATCATTGCTTCCGGACCTGTGGGACCTTGCGGCGATGCTGCTGACGATGCTGGAGATGGCTTCATTCCAAAGAGGAATTTTTGATATAATGAGATTCATGCTTGCAGGAATCAAAATTAAACTACAATCATGATATACGTTGCGTGCTCATAAGTTTGAGCAAAATCTGTGCATTTATTCACGCAGTTTCACTATGGTAAGCATTCATCAGCATTTTATTCATGGAGTGAGAACTTTTCAAAGTGGGGAGGTAGATGTGAAGATGATAGATAGGGTCTAAAAGGGGACCCCTCCGGCATCCATCATGTCATTGTTTTCTGTGGGAAGGTGGGTCATGCAGTCTCGTAGGGATGCTCTTTGGTTATTGATGAGGTGGTAGATGATGGTATCCGGTCAAAGTTCTCCCTTCTCGGGTTGACAGTTCCACTACCTCCGGACACCAATGTTGGGTGGTAGAGTAGTTATGCTGCATCTACTGCATGTTAGTTGAAGTCTCTCGGGTACAGAAAGCATCCCGTATGAAATATCAGAGTATAGGGTGGTTAAGGGAGTTGTTTGGGATGGACCATAGGCATATAGCTAGGGGTCCTTGTATCCATTTACCTCTATTCTCTTGTGAGATTCCAATATTCAAACTTATAATGACTGATATACATATTGGTTAGCTGTAAAGTAATTTGTTTTTCCCCTAGGATATTTGATAGCAAGATACCATTTTGACAGGCTAGGTGCATGCTAGAAAATAGTTAATACCCCAACATGGTGCATAAGTTGCCGCAAATTATGTCACGTAGAATACTACTACAGTACGTAACTATAAATTACAAGTATCTCTTGCTTTCCTAATGCTAAAACACCTGTCTACTGGATGCCTGGAACACACTCATCTATGAATTCACTACTTATAAACTACTCATTTCATTGTCTTCAGAGAGAGAGAGAGAGAGAGAGAGAGAGAGAGAGAGATCTTCCCTACCGAATAATAAGGAATATTGGTAGATTAATCCCTGCTATGACATTTAAAACTAGGTTAGCGAACATACGAGTATCGGTTTTCTTTTCTTTCTTTTTTCTTTTTTCTTCCAGGCCCACTGTTAACAACCCATGTGGTAAGAATTTTCTACAGCAAGGTTACATGATATAATTTGACAGGGAATACAAGTTGTACCTCAGATCGATCGAGTTGCTATCTTATCCGCTTAAAATCGGCCATCTCCAGTCAAACTGAATTGAAGGTTTAAATATCTCCAGTCAAACTGAATTGAAGGTTTTCCATTCCAGCTTATAAATTGGCCTGTACTATTATTAGGCAATCCGGCCGCAATTACCTCAGCTCCTATCTCAGGCTGATATAGATTCATATATTCTGAGATATTGGGTTGGAACATGATGACTGGGTAGATTTTTGATTGTTTCTATTTAGTCTTACAAATCTTTAGACTATCAGGTACTAGGATTAATAGATTATATTTTTCATTATTTTTAATCATTATTTTATAATTTTACATGAAATTTTTAGATGATAGTTAATCTAGCTTTTTACTATATATACTGCCAAATGTTAATTTCAGCATTTTAGAAATCAAATATTGGCCAAGATCTTGACTTTCTTGGTTTCTCCCAAAGTTTTTTGACTTTTTGCCTTTTTGTCAAGAGACATTCTCATGTCAATTCATCATGATATCAATCACCTACTGAGTTGGCTGAATAACAGCTGCGAGTCAAAAAATTTTGACTAATGACTACCAAGAGTAGTGTTCAAAGTCCCATCTAGCGAGAACTCTCAACATGCCTACACTGTAAAAGTTTTCTACAACTAATCTTCCATTTTATCCAAATTAAACCTACCCCCTTGAAGGCAAATGAGATCTTCCAAACCTTTAATTCAGTCAAAACCATAGAAATATGTGAATGGCTGAATACATACGATATAGAGAGATGTGCCACTTGAATCCAAATGGGAAAACTATTTTGGTCAGTCATCTCCGATTAATGGACGTTATGATAGGGTGTTTAGCTTGATAATTCTCACTGCTTGTATAAGTTTTATCCAATTTCAAAATGTTCATTTTCCTGCATTTAAACAAGAGGTTGCTAACTTTTTGTGAAATAGATAATCAAGTTATATGGGAAGAGAAACAATTCAATGCATCAACCAATAATAAATCTACTAGGGGCGGGAGAACCTTTTAAACTGTTCCTTTTATTGGTGAAAAGAGGACTTTAAAGTTTGAATAACGGCCTACTCAAAAAAGATTCCCCCTCCCTTTATTACTTGATTTGAATTTCCAACATCTTTCTCCATCACAACTTAAACTCCTGCTCCACCACTTTGGATACTTTCACAAAAAGCAATGATTTCAAACAAATGATCTGCATAATTCAAAGTAGTGAAACAACATTTTGAATTAGACAAATCTGATAGACAATTTTGGCTTAGGCAATAGGATTGGCTTTATCCATTATTCCTAAACCATTTTATTCGTGGGGAAAAAACAAGGACAAGAGTGGGATCCATATCTCTACTATCATGATCAAGAGATTTTGCCATCAAACTAGCTGCCAAGAAGCCTTGTTCTCAAGCCTTCCCAACTTAAAACCATCAGCCAGTGGAAGCATCTCTCTCCCCACTGTAACTCTCAGATAAAAATGGGAGCTAAGTCAGAGAGTCAGCTCACGCAGCGTCCAGTCCAGGAGCCATCCTTCAAAAGCTCAGAGGAAAAAAAAAAAAAAAAAAAACACCAAAAAAAAGAAAAAAAAGGCATCTTGGCAAAGATTCTGTGCGTACGGAAAGTATCTCTGGTCGGTGGTCCCCACCGGCACACGATACGCTAAACTCGAGAATAGGACCACTGGTCAGACCGTACGGAGTTAGTGGTGGTCCCACCGAGACAGGGTGGTTAGTTGTTGCGATGGATGCACCATAAAATTAACGCGTTAACTAAATAAGCAGTTCAATAATAACACCCAAATATATAATATAATACGCGAATAATTCTGACGAATCCAGTATGCTTTTGATGCCGTCACGAGGCCCCTGCCAAATATGCCATGTATCCACTGGAAAGCGATACGTATCCACCCATTATTCCGATGGTGGGACCCACTCCGTACGGACGAGAGTTAGGCCGTTGGATTTTTGTTGGGTGGGAGTGATCTAGGGTTGGGGGAGTAGGTTCGTGATGGGTGATTTGTCTTACGTGCAGACCGGATACATTGAACGATCTGGACCGTCGTTGCTTGTGGGTCCGACGTGAAGTCTAGTGGGTCCCACGTGGTGTGATGGCTGATGGACGAGAAAAAGAGGAGGGGAGGCCGGGAGCTTTCCACGTGGCAGCGTCAGACACGGGAGCAGTTGGGATCTCATACGACAGCACTCATGACCCAAGTGGACGGTGGAGGTGGGAGTTGGGAGTGGTTACAGCGTCCCTCGTTCCCTTTAAATATCCCAGTTTGTTTCCATTCTCAAAGGTGGCTAGAGTAATCCTTTGAGTTGATTGATTTTATTAATAATTATAAACACTTACAGGCTTTTTAAATTATGAAGTGAAATTCTTTAAATTGATTCTTTGTAATATTATTTATAATACCATTATACCATGCAGCTGTTATTAAAATATTCATGTTGCCAGGTGGCAAGAGGAGATTAGCACAATTTACAATTTTGTTATGCGTTGGACCGTGGACTTGTGGTTATGAGTTAAATTAATTTTTATTTACAATTTATAAGTATCTTGGAGTATTTTTCTTTATTTTAAATTCTTGTATATATATCTCAGAAATTACGATCTTATATGATTTATATTTTATATAAATATTTTATTATTTTTTATTTTTTATGCCAATACTCTTGTAATTTACTACTTCTGTCGCATATCAAATAACTTCATATGCCTTCTGCCATATTTGTAGCCTTTCAACCGTACTGCTGGTTCATGATACGGCATATTCGTCTTCTGTCGTCAATTTATCATTGGTGGTTAAGATTTGTTTTAATGAAATATACACAAGTCCAGGATAGTTAATTCTACGGAACATGGGGCTTAGAAAATATTTGAAATTTTTGCTATACCTTCTATCTTTATATTTGGACGAAAATTAGGTGCCAAACCTTTAATCGAGATTGCGAGGCAAGGACCGTGGTAATCCCTCATAGAGAACTTTTGCCATATAAGACATCCCTTGGTGATATCACAAAGCAAACCACAGAAACAGAAATCAATAAATTGATCCATGATGAAATAATTAAAATCTAAATTTTAAAGTTTCATAAAATTTATTAATATTCAAAAAATTTTATTAAAATTTTTAATCTAAAATAAATAAATCAAATTTTATTTTTAATCATTCTTCTACGATAAATTTTTAAGTCAAGCTAATTTTCTGAATCTTAAAAATAATAAAATATAAAATAATAAATTAGACAGTCCAATAAATAATAAATATTTTAGTTAAATAAATCTAACAATAATAATATATTGAAAATAAATATATAAAATATATTAATTTAAAAGTCATTCAGAATATGGAGTACAATCCAAAAATAAGTAAACGGATCCAATTTTTTTTAAAATTTAAATTTTATTTATAAATCAAATTCTTTCAAAATATCACATTTATTTCGACAATCATGAACTCAATGAAAATGCCACTATATAACAATGGCAATGTATCAAAGTACCAACACATAATTTTTATTGATAGGATATTAAATTATCAGTATTTAATTGTTCCACTAGTAGGATATCAAATTATCAGTATATAACCCCTACTGATAGGATATGCAAATATCGGCATTTATCATCTTATTGGTAGAATATTGAAGCATTAGTGTTTACCATCCCATTAGTAAGGTATCAAAGTACTAGCATTTAATCTTTATTAATAAGATTTAATACATATTTAGGCCATGAGTTAAAATCTTTCTTAAATTAAAATATTTTTTCATAGATATATCCATACTTTAAAATTAAATAACTCATAAAAATCATGCAACATCGAAATCAATCAAGAACAGTTCATATCAAATTCAATATGTTCAATCATAAATCATTTAATATTTTAAAAAATTATATATTTAATAATAAAAATATTATGCATTAAATTCATAAATCATAAATGATTTAATGTATAAAATATCTTATAATTTATTGACAAATGTTGAAAAAATGAAACATTACTTATTTTGTAAATGAAACTAGCTATTAGATTTAATTAATTTCAAAAATCCTTCTCAGAGCTTAATATTTAAAAATTATATTTTGATCAAATTTTTAAGATGATTGTTTTTAGAGTAAAAATATTAAGTCCTAATAATCCTCATAGAGCTGGCCAATCGATAGTGCTCGACATCTTGATCAGTTCGATCAAGATAATTCCAGTAAATTATGATTGAATTAGTATATACGTGATTTAATAAAATTAATGAATAATCAAATATGATAATATTTAATTTGACAGATTCATGATTAATAAAAATCCGACATCTTGATAGGATCGGCATGCTGTCTTGCAATCCTGGATTAAGATTCTTTTTTATTGGGATTAAGTCAAGGTCATTAAAAGAAAGTATAGAAAACTTAAATAAAGATAGAAACTATATATAGAAAGAGAAAATAGAAAGAGAAAGTGAAAAGAGAAAATAATGAGAGAAAGTAGGGAAGAGAAAGGGAAGAGGAGAATCTCTCTCTCTCATTTTTTTTTCTTTTCTTTTCTTCTTTTGTTTTTCATTCTTTCCTTCTCTTTTTCTTTGTGTTTTCTCGGCGAAATGGGAGACTTCCCCTTCTTTCTCAAAATAGAGGGTCTCCCACTGACAATGGGTATAACCTACAGTGGTTGGGGCTATGATGGCACAACAAAGAAGTCCCTTAGCTAGCATCGTTGGTGGCAATCGATGCTACAAAATAAAACAAAAAGGATGAAAAATAAGGAACAGATTATCCCCATTTTCTCAACTTAATCTAGTGATTTGTCGACTAGAATCCATGATCTTGGTGCTTGAAAAGATGGACATTGTTGGGAGAAATTTCGAACTGGCTGAATTAGTGAAAAGACCCAGAGTCCAAAATGACTGCATCCGATAAGCTTACCAACTGAGGTTATCGGCGACTCACGGTCGGCCATTATTTTTTCCACCGATTTGAGATCAGCCGTTGTCCTCTTCGACGATCCAAGACCGTGCATTACGAAGCATACCTCAATGATGGCTCAAGGCAACTGGCCCATAGTGGTCGCCGACTATTCTTCACCTCTGCAGTGCTCAAATTGACAATATCATTCAAAACACAATACGGTCAGACAATAGCTGTCGCTAGATCGATATGACAACCACAATCGCGACATATCGAAAATATCGAGTGACAATCTCGCATCCAACGAATCACATCCTGATCGTGTGGGATCATACCAACCAATTTGCCAACTAAAGCTCCAACTCTCTACTATAAAGAAAATTAAAAGAGGACCTCCAAGAGGTACGCAATCACTCTACCTCTCACGCTCTTCTTTCCGTTAAATAAGATTTTGAGTTGAGCGTCGAAAGATCCTCGCTGAAGCCACTTGTAGTTAGGAATTTTTTTGCAGGTCGTGTGCCCAGGAGGCCCACATTCCCATCAGCTCCAGTGTCCCGATGTCGGACGATTTTTAGCACCAACAGATATCAATATCAATTAGAAGGTTACAAGATCTTTACTTTTATCTGATGAGATTTTGAGGTTGCTCAACCGGCACAGTAGAAGACGTTCGGTTGTCGATGAGTACCTAATCTACAATGAAGCATTATTGATGGAGGTTGAAAAGAGACTATGATGGCTTACATAGAGCCAAAGCCTAGCTCTTCTAATCCCTCTTGCCACCAACCTCTCCTGGTGAATTAAGAGGATGGCAGTTTTCTTCATCGTATATTTTTTTATTTTACGATTTTGGGCTTGAATCAGGGCTTTCGGCCAATCAATGGACCAAGCCCAGATTTGGGTTATCGCACTAGGAATTAATTTATATTTTGTCTTCTATCGTTGTCCAGCATTTTTGCTTACAATGATCAATAAAAGCCATTATAACCCCACAATTTTATTCAAAGGTTTGATCAGACAATGACACTTATTATTTCCATCATGACAATAGGTAAATATAAATATTCTAGAGAGAGTATGTCATTTAATGACGTTAGTATTACGGAAATCTTGTTTTGCATCATATCCTAATTAGATGATTTTTTTTTTTTTTTGGAATTAAGGTTCCTGAGGATTCAAACTCTATCTTATCCTGTTGCAACACTTGAACCTCCAATCATATATTGACACATTATTTACAATCATGACGGAATTGTCCTTAAGAGATTCTCTGTAGCCTTTGTTATCGAGAATAATTCCCAGGAGCATATGTTAATGGAAACCAATTATTAATTGCTACTTACAGCCTGTAGATATCCTTGCACAGAATATGATTTCCTTTGATTTGAATGATCTACAATGAGTTTTCATAATGCAACAAAGCTAACCCACTAAGATTTAGCCCAAGCAATGGGAATCCTCCTTTATTTAGAACCTTCATGGGCTTGAATTAATTGTACCAACTCCTCCAAGATTTTCTGTGTTTTTTTATGTTTAGCACCTTTGAAGTTGTAAATGAGGAGGCTTTTATCAGTCATCAATGCTCAGTTATATAATACCTTGATTTGAGACAAATGATGATGAGTGTTACATATGCTCCTCAAGACTACTTAGGATTTACAGACAAATGGATTGAGAGATGAAGAAGAATTATTTGCAGTCAGGCCTTTGTGCTAAAGGTGGGCAAGGAGTCTTTCTTTCTAGCACTTAAAGCTCAACCATGCAAACACGTATTCATAATATTGCTTATGATGCACGAAAAATGGATCGAAGGATGCAAGGATGTTTCATCATAGGGTTTGAGCTAGGAGTGCAATAGCGATGACGTATCCCAATCTTTGGTCTAAAGTAGCTCAGGGTTTAGGAATTATACCTAGATCCAACACCACCATCTTGATGGAATAGGGTGGGTCGAATATCTTTTCAGCAGATACATTTTTGCTAGCTCTCTTTGGTGAGCAAGTTGGGAGGATAAAGTTGAGAGGGTAGTGATTTAGGATCTGTGGTCCAGCGTTCCTCAGTCAACAAAGCGAATAGGTTAAATATACTTGAGATATTATTCAGTTATATGCTATGACCCAAGTTAGTGGATTATCTGATCTCCTGTCATACCTTCTCACATGTCTTATGAACAAAATATATATACCAAATCTCATGTGATAATAATTAGAATAATTCCTAGTCATATATCCTACCATAAATCTTATTCTATTACTTGAAAACCTTTAATTAGTGATCGCTTTAACTAGCATTATCTATTGAATCTTTCCTAAAAAATTGTACATGAATCAATCACTTGGATGTCACATCACATATTATGACCACATGGTTTAGCTAAATCAATGTTCTTTTCATAGAATTTTTAGTCAATGTTGGCATATAAAATTTTGATTCTTTTTCCTATCAAAGCACCCAACTGTATCAGTTAGCACCTACCTTTCATGCACAGGAAGACTGAATCATTGCTTCCCTTCTCTGATATTCCGGACACATCTTATCCCAATCACTATGGATTAGCTTAATCATTTCCTTGGGTAGCTGATCCCCTTCCCCCGTTATCATTACCAAAATGTCCCACCTGCTCTTTTCCCTGCTCCCTTCTTTTATCCCAGTTGTAATAATTATATTCCTCATTCGGCTGGTGCTACATAGCAACCGTGGTAATAATTATATTCCTCGTTCGGCTGTTGCTATATAGAAACCATGGTAATAATTATATCCCTCGTTCGCCTGCTTGCTATATATATTTCCTACTGCCATGTAGGGTTGGTAGACATCGAGCCACCGCCATTCATAAAGTAGCTCACATTCAACCTTTTTTTTCTTTTTATTTTTTAAAAAAAGGGAAAACGGCTTCACATAAATTAAGCTTAAAATGAAAACAAAACAATAGATCATGCTTTAATTTTTTAATAGATCGTACTTCAATCTTTCCCAAAACAGAAGACATCAAAGTTTTCACTTATAAAAAAAAAAATGTTGCATATAGAAGCATGCATCTCATGTTAGTTGGAATCATATCAAGATAACGTATAGGATGATAAAACAAAAGCTTAAAGTATATTTGTTAATATCGAATCCTTCAACGAAGAAGACTAGGCTCTTTTCTTCTCCCCAACCATACCTGTGAAAAGAGGGGACCGGAACCCAATTCATTTATATAGACTATCTTATTGAGTCCCAACCATCATAGGACTCCAACTGTGTTTATAGTTGCATGCTAGGCAATTTAGACGATCATGGGTCAGATTTTGGGTCTAAACTATGTGTACTTTTAGTTCATGCTTCAGGCAAAACTTATTTAAAATTTGATATTTTTTATGCCCAAGCCCGGCCCTAATATTCTTTAACGGGATCTTGCAACAGCTTATTGAAAAAAAATATTTTTTAAATTGTTAAAAATAATTTTCTTATAGAATTTTAAAATAAATTCATTGTCAAGTGGCCGCTCTTCTGAAAATAATTTTAGAAAACTCGACTCAATCAAAATGCTAAATATCCAAGTTGATTCTTCCTTGATCCAATCAACACCATTAATGCTGGATCTTTGAAGTTGATTTGCTTCTTTGTTCATTGTGTTAGTATCACTAACCTTTTTAAGTGCCTTATAGCCATAACGAAAACCTTTATATGGAAATAAATATGAAATCAATTCTTTACGATAGTCAAATTATATTTATTTTGATCAAGTCTCTTTATTACATATGTAAAATCTTTATACAAGATCATGTCGTCCAATGAAGATGATACAACTTCATCTTCTCCGGCAAGAATCATCCCTATATATTCAAAATGATGAGAAACTTTATGTTTTAATCATTCTATTATACAGCTGTGTTCCCAAAATATCTTTGTGTCCACAAACTTTATATGGTCTCTTTAGCTGGAATCATTAAAAATAAAATAAGACATGCAAAATGCTTTTCTCAGAGCTAGCTGATTATATGCACCACAATTTCAAGAGTATTCTTTTCTTCAGGAATAGAAACTCTTATGATGTATAGGCTATTCACCCTGTTTGCTCAATTACACTTCGTATTAATCCACCTTTGGATGATACTACTACTACAATTGCAATGCGATTCTTGTGAAATTCTATCAAAGTTTTAACAATGAAATACATTCAAAATTTATCAAATTTTCTGCAGGATTAGTCCCCTTTCAGGACTGACATGATAACTTGGAAATTTTGATAAATTTAAATGGAAATTGTGCTCTAAGGTGTCACTACCAATATGAATACCAACTTTATTATCTTCTTGCAGGATCAAGGATGATAAAAGAGAATTACCATGATCATGGTATAGTAGGCCCAATTATGACAAAGTATAAATAAACAAATAAATAATTTATCCACAAACAAGGAACCACATCCAAAATCAATTTAAATAAATTGATATTGGTTTTTCACAAAAAATGTTGGAAAAACTCATCAACTATACGTTGAAGTAAAGAGTCATAAGCAATATTTATGTTAGACTTTAACAAAATACAAACTAAATCTTGTAATGTCTAAATCTAGCAAGAAGCAATACATTGTTATAGAAGAACTATAAAAGTTATCAGCGCTTTATGGTAGTGTTTAGATATCCAAATTCTGGATAAAATAAGAGCTTATTCTATCTTATTCCCCCAAATAGATGAAAAAATGATGGTGGGCCATCCTGATTTACCAATTTCGATCAACCTTCCCTAATTTTAGGCAACTCTGATTTAGCAATTCAATGGTGGACTATAGAATTGCTTATTCCAGGTCTTTAATGAGCACCATCTAGGTACATGGAATAGCACCGCATTAATTGCACTGGAATAAGAGTTAGAATAGCAGATTTCCAACCAAACAGAAATTTGAAATAACAAGAGTGAATAGCTATTCTCTGAGAATTCGTATTCGTATTTTAGAAATAAAATTTGGAGATCCAAACACTATCTATGAGTGTTATAGCCCTGGCATCATCTTCATAATCTCATGATGTTTTATTGACCGGTTTTGGTCCGTATGAATCTTTACTTACCATAGATAATAAAAATTATCATAAATATAATATAAAAGAAATCATTATAAATAGCCCTTTTATAGTTGAATAGTTAAATAAATTAACATATTTTTAAATCTTCATGAGGACATATTCTACCTTGACAGCACAATATTAATTAGTATTTGTTTTTAGAAAAAGAAAAGACTTCAATTTCAAGGAAAAAGGGGCTTAAAGTAGGTAACATACTCAAACTTCATGGTGTTTGTTAAGTACATTTCGTGAAATAATCGTAATAATTACAATAATTGCCCAGTAGCATGATAGCTGTCTTAATGTTCTTCGGAAAACATCTCTAGGTACTCTATAATTTCACTTTAGCCCTGGCATTGCTAAAAATATGCCAGGGGGACTCTGCTCTTCTGGATGGGAGAGCATTAATCAATTATAGGAGATTTAGATCAAAGATCTACATCATTGGTCATGACCTATATTACTTAAATATCTAAAAAACTAAAATATTATATATTTTGATGGTCTTTAGCCTATGCATCATATAGAGATCAAAATGGATGATTCCATTATACTGGTGCACTAAAAAAACATAGTAAAGCTATTTAAATTTAGTATCCATGCTATTGACCATGATTTCTATGTTTATATATATATATATATGTATAATGTATGTATGAATGTATAGATGTATAGATGGGGAATTACTTTAATACTTAGATCAGGGTAAAATATGATCTGTTATTATTTTAACCATATACCAACTTGATGTATAGATCAGAGACTATGGAAATACATGATTCTTTATTCCTAAATAATTTTAGTGGTACGGATAGTGAGCAATGATGTGGATCTTGAATCTGGATGCCCCTTTATTGATTTTAGACTCGGCAGAAATAGTATCCTCATCTTGGAAGGAGCAAAGTATAGATGTTGATGATGGCAACAGTACACACTAATGCGTAATAGCAAGTTTCAGGTACCAAAGTAGATCTAACTTGACTAGAGAACATACAATGGCTCGAAGCTGCAGCCATTTATAATGCTAATGTGGGTGCATATTGTCATGCTCCCGATCTGAGATTGTGAATCGAGGGTCATGAAAACTGCCGCATACTCATAGAAAATTCTTCCCATAAGCATGCAAAACATCTTATCACGATATCAATGCTTCACAGCGGAACAATTAGTCAATAATTTAAATAAAAAATATAACAATCCAAATTCTAACTTTAATATTTCAATAAGATCAACAAAGTTCCATAGACCTTACATCAAATTCAATAAGACTTTCAACCTAAAATAAAAGTATGAAGATTCTGCTTCTCATTACTCTTTCATTCATATCTTGTATCATCTTAATTCCTCAACATTTGTAAAAATAGTAAAATAGGAGGTAATGAGCTAGACAACCCATTAAGCAATGATTACTTTCAATAGATTTCATCAGGTATTTAAGTAAATAATTATTTATAAAAAATAAGAATATAGAGTTCATCAATTTGAAATCATTTTCGATTATGCAATATAGTTCATGCCAAATTTATTTTTTTTTTTAAAATTTAAATTTCTTTCGAAATTTCAATTTCTTTTATTCTTAAGTTCTTTTCACAACCATGAGCTATGACCATATTTTTTCCTGTGGCAAGATCATAATACCGCGTATCTTCTTGCGGTGAGCTGCGATCATCTGACAGCAAAGTCCTTCGAAACCGCTGGTCTCTCTGGTAGTTTGTCACTGGTCTCTCTGACGACATATCGCTGGTCTTGTTGATGACATAAACCCTCAGGACAAATCAATTGCCAACGTATATGCCCCCATTGATGGGGTCCTTTATATAGTTAGGTTATCAATTCATATTGTTCTTATATCAGAATTCTTCATAAATCATATTTCATATTCTAATTTCGATAAGAAAACATATAATCATATAATATTGAAATCAATCAATATAATGCATCATAAAATCAATATGTTTAATCATGCTTCATCATAACATTTCAAATAAGTTTTTTTCATAACAAAATATCATTCATCCAATTCACGCATCGTTTCACAAATTATGTCAGAAAAATATATTATAATTTATCGATAAATCTAAAAAAAATGAAACATTACTTATTTCGAAAATATTCTAATAAATCGACATATTTCTATATATTTTCTTTCAAAATTCTTTAGTTCATAAATCATATTACAATATCCGATTATCAGGTGTCAATGATACCTATACGAGATCAAATTCAATAATCAGAAAGAATACGAATACCATATTTCAATGGTTTAGATTGGATCCGATCATCTAATTTCATCTAATCAAAATCTAATTAGGATATAAACGATCCAAAGTTTGACTATCAGATCAAATCGGATTTTCAAAGTGATAAGATCGAGGTTCCTTCATTGGGTTCATGAATCAAGTGGAGAGAGAAAATCAAAAGAGAGAGAATTCATGAGATATAATTCAAATTAATCAGGTGCCACAGTCTAACATCTCAACTGATGTGATCAAAATGATCTAATCCAAGTCATTGTTAAATTAGGATCATGAATAATCAAATTGAGAAATATCAGGTCTGATCAAGATGAGTGCCAGTATATTGTCCGACATCATAGATCAAGATTCTTCATCAGATCAAAAATATTAAAAAAAATTTCTCATTGATAAATCTTTTTAGAGAGAAACATCGATCAAGAGAAAGGAATAATTTTAGAGAGAAAAAATTTTAGAGAGAAAAAATTTTAGAGAGAGAAAATTCATCTTGGACTCTTCAGATAAATGATTCAATAAATTTGATCGATCAGATCAAATCATGCTAAAATTATTACGTGGATAATTCAATAAAATTATAAAAAATAAAATCTTAAAAATATTAAGTCTGATCAAGGTGGGTGCCAGTATACTGTCCGATGATCACAGATCAAAATTTATTATTAGGATCAATTTTAATTCATCATCATTCTTCTCAAAATTCTAGAAATCTTAGGAGAGAAAAATAATCTAGAGAGAGATTAGAGAGAGAAGAAAAGAGGGAGAGAGAGGAGAGAGAGTCTATTTATTATTTTTCTATTTTTCTTCTTCTTTTTTTTATCTTTATCTTTTTTATCTTTTTCTTTTTCTTTTCTTTTCTTCTTCTTCTCGTGGCCTCCTTGGGGCAAAATAGGGACCGTGTGGTCCCCTCCTTTGGTCGGCCGATTAGTGGTGCGACCGGCACGACAGTGGCCGATGGTGGAAGGACGACGATGGGACGGTTCGAAAGAAGTGAATCCGACGGTCGACGGTCACCATCGACGTCAAAAAATCGAGAAGAATAACAAAACAAATAAAAATTTCTTCCGTAACAAAATCTGACGACTCCGATCGTCGGTGATCGTGCACACGGACACGAAAAGGAAAGGGGAGAAGAGAGGGAGAGAAATCGAGGCTTACCTTGAGCTCCGACGATATCACCGACGAGAAATCAAGGTGAGCACGGTGACAGGCTTCCGCAAGGATTTTCCGGCGATCTCCGCCATTTTGCCTCTGGATTCTCAGGTGGAGGAAGGGAGAAGGGGTCTCCCCCTTAAATAGAGTCGGAGGAGAGGAGTTTGACTCCTCGACGAGCTTTCCGACTTTGTTTAGGAGCCGGTCGGGAGGAAGAAGACTCCCTACGGGAGTCTTCCTCAAAATTTTTTTTTATGAGTTTTTGTATGCTGGATTTCGGGCTCAATTAGGCCAGGTCATAACATTCTTTTCCTCTAAAAAAAATTTTGTCCTTGAAATTTTTCTTGCTTAAGTCTTCATAATTTCTTACTTGGGATTTATAGTAAAAATCTCACCTCTAAATATTTTAATATTCTAATTATTGATACCAATTCATTCTTAAATCATTTTATAAGAAAAAGATCAATACATCAAATATTGATCTGAAACAGAACCATTCATTTTCTTATTGTCAAAATCAACATCTCAAAGATTTTTGAGTTTTAAGATTTCAAAATCATGCTCTCATTCTCTATAAAATAATGTTCAATACCTCATGACTAGATCAAAATCAAATCTATCTCTTGTAAATAAAAAAAAATTAATGTCTTAATTTCTAAATAAGAATTTTATTTTTTTTTAAAATACTAATCACTCTTAATTAATCAACCCATCATAAGATAAAAAAATATACTTTTATGAATCACATGATGATATCCAAATCAGTCAAAATTTAAAAATATTTTCTCTTATTCATGCTTTCAAAGGTTGAAAATTTATCTTTTTAATCTCATCCTCAAACTTTTGATATTTTAATTTTTTTTATACAAATTCATCATTAAATCATTTCATAAAGAAAAGATCAATATCACTAATATTGATTAGAATCAATACCACTATTTCTGATCATCGAAATTAATCTCTTAATTTTAGATAAAGATATCAAATTTCTCACCAAAAATCTTTAATTACTTATAATTTAATCAATTTATCATAAGATCATAAATAAATTTTACTACATTCTCCATAGATAAACTTTTGAGTATAAAAATCTAAGATCAAAATCATTATTCGATAAACAATCTTAAATTCTTTCTAATAAATAGAGAATTATTTAATTCTAAGATAAAAAAATTATCTCTAAATATTATAAATCTAAAATAAAAAATCAAGAGTCCACTCATCCTAGAATTAAGATGCTAAATACTTTTATAGCATAGTAGGTGGAAACACTACTTTTGAAAATCATATTAGGATATCTAAAATAATTTAAAATTTTAAAATATTATTCTGTCTAATATCAATAAATTTTTTGTATCAAATCATATCATCTATCATGATTTTTTAACTCAAAGAATCAACATTCCTGACTTACTCAAAATAATCCAGATCACCATGCTTTCGCTACGCACTCTGTTCTAACAATCAAAATTTTTTAGGTTTACAAAAAATTTTGATCAAATTATTTTGTTATCTTATCAATGAAAAGATCTAAAATTTTAAATTTCAATTAAAGCCAAAGATTAACTTCTGATTCTCAATCCTATTTTTGCTGGTATATAATAATCTTGATTAATCTTTGAGTCCAATATCACGTTCAGAACCATCATATAGGTCTACTATAATTCAATATGAATCAAATCTTAATTCTCGTATTAATTCAATCAAAATCCTATAAGTGAAATTAATAAAAAAAATCCTTCGATACTTCATCAGGTTAGGACATAATCAGAATATATACGAATTTCAAATCATTATCTTTTCTTAAGTTTCTATCATCAAAATCCTTAATATCTATCAAGTATCCTTTCATAACAATCATACAAGCCTCAAAAAATTAATTCTCTACTTAATAGATTCAATCAGAGACCTCGTTAACAAAAGTAAAAGAACTCTATATCAATTCTTAAATTCAAAATTTTAAATTACAAATTCACATGGGTCCCATAATCTCAAATAAATATAAATCAGATCTTTTATCTTAATCTAAAGATAGCAGTTTTTCATTAACAACCTCAACAATAATATCAGAAAATCTCTTGATCAACTTAGATATGAAATCTTTAAATTAAAATTTTATACACATCATATAGTCTCCAAGAGACACAAATAAGATCTCTTATTTAGATCCAAAGATGATGATTAAAGATTCTAGTATAATAAATATCCTACAATCTCATAATCTATTTCATTAATAAGAAATAGGCTTTTTTGTAATATCTCCAAATATGCATTCATCCGAATATGCCACTTTATATATGATTCACACATCAAGTTCAATTTCGATAAATATTCTAATCAAGTATCATAAAAGACTTTCTTAGTCCATCCTAGAATAATATTTTATCATCAAATTTTTATTTTATCAATAATAGTCAACTTCTCAACTAAAAGTAATATCATAGTATTATTCTCACATCGAATTTGAACTTACGATTCACTTGAATAATCATTGATCAAATTAATAACTAATGCACAATAAAATTTTATGTCAATCCTTTTATAATTACTTTCGATCAAAATCTAACTAATCATATCATGATCCATAGATCATCCATCATATTTCAAACTCTATATGTCATAATCTCTTGTGATCCTTTCATACATAATCTTAATGTTTAATAAAAAATTATAAAGATTTCTCCCATTACAATTATCAAAGATCTACACCATAATGTCCCTAGTGTCTATCCACTGACACTCATTCCGTACACATTTTACTTCATCCACTAATGCTCTGATACCACTCTAATTGTCACACCCTCGATCTGAGATTATGAATCGAGGGTCATGACAACCGTTGCATACTCATAGAAAACTCTTCCCATAAGTATGCAAGACATCTTATCACGATATCAATGCTTCACAGCGGAACAATTAGTCAATAATTTAAATAAAAAATATAACAATCCAAATTCTAACTTTAATATCTCAATAAGGTCAACAAAGTTCCATAAGCTTTACATCAAATTCAATAAGACTTTCAATCTAAAATAAAAGTATAGAGATTCTGCTTCCCATTACTCTTCTATTCATATCTTGTATCATCTTAATTCCTCAATATCTGTAAAAATAGTAAAATAAAAAGTAATGAGCTAGATAGCCTAGTAAGCAATGATCACTTTCAATAGATTTTATCAGGAATTTAAGTAAATAATTATTTATAAAAAATAAGTATATAGAGTTCATCAATTTGAAATCGATCAATTTTGATTATGCAATATAGTTCATGCTAAATTTATTTTTTTTTCAAAAATTTAAATTTCTTTCATTCTTAAGTTCTTTTCATCAACCATGAGCTATGACCATATTTTTTCTGTGACAGGATCATAATACCACGTATTTTCTTATGGTGAGCTGCGAATCATCTGACGGCAAAGTCTTTCAGAACTGCTGGTCTCTCCGGCGACATGTCGCTGGTCTCGCTGGTGACATAAACTCTCAGGATAAATCAATTGCCAATGTATATGCCTCCATTAGCGGGGTCCTTTACATAGTCAGGTTGTCAATTCATATTGTTCTTATATCAGAATTCTTCATAAATCATATTTCATATTCTAATTTTGATAAAAAAATATATAATCATGTAGTATTAAAATTAATCAATATAATATATCATAAAATCAATATGTTCAATCATACTTCATCATAACATTTCAAATAAGATATTTTCATAACAAAATATCATTCATCCAATTCATGCATCATTTCATAAATTATGTCAGAAAAATATATTATAATTTATCGATAAATCTAAAAAAAATAAAGCATTACTTATCTCGAACGCATTCCAATAAATCCACATATTTCTATATATTTTCTTCCAAAATTTTTTAGTTCATAAATTATATCATAATATCTGATTATCAGGTGTCAACGATACCTATGCGAGATCAAATTCAATAATCAGAAAGAATACGAATACCATATTTTAATAGTTTAGATTGGGTCCGATCATCTAATTTTATCTAATCAAAATCTAATTAGGACATAAACGATCTAAAATTTGACTATCAGATCAAATCAAATTTTCAAAGTGATAAGACCAAGGTTCCTTCATTGGGTTCATGAATCAAGTGGATAAAAAAATCAGAGGAGAAAGAATTTATGAGATACAATCTAAATTAATTAGGTGCCACAGTCCAACATCTCAATTGGTGTGATCAAAATGATCTAATCCAAGTCATGGTTAAATCAGGATCATGGATAATCAAATTGAGAAATATCAGGTCTGATCAAGGTGAGTGCCAGTACATTGTCCGACAATCATGGATCTGGATTCTTCATTAGATCAAAAATATTAATTTTTTTTTTATTGATAAATCTTTTTAGAGAGAAATCAATGAAGAGAGAGAAATAATTTTAGAGAGAAAAAATTTTAGAGAGAGAAAATTTTAAAGAGAGAAAATTTATCTTGGACTTTTCAGATGATATGATTCAACAAATCAGATCAAATCATGCTAAAATTATCATATAGATAATTCAATAAAATCATAAAAAATAGAATCTTAAAAATTTAGGTCTGATCAAGGTGGATGCTAGTATACTGTCTGATGATCATAGATCAAAATTTATTATTAGGATCAATTTCAATTCATCATCATTCTTCTCAAAATTCTAAAAATCTTAGGAGAGAGAAATAACCTAGAGAGAGAATTTTAGAGAAAGAAAATAGAGAGAGAATTCTAAAGAGAGATTAGAGAGAGAAGAAAAGAGGAAGAGAGAGTCTATTTATTGTTTTTATTATTTTTTTTCTTTTCTTTTTCTTTTTCTTTTCTTTTTTTTTCTTTTTCTTTTCTTTTTCTTTTTCTTTTCTTTCCTTCTTCTCGTGGCCTCCTTGGGGCGAAACAGGGGACCGTGTGGTCCCCTCCTTTGGTCGGCCGATCAGTGGTGCGATCAACATGACAGTGGCCAACGGCAGAAGGGTGACGATGGGGTATTTCGGAAGAAGTAAATCCAGTGGTCGGCGGTGACCACCAGCACCAAAAAACTGGAAGAAAAAAAAATAGAGATTTTTTCTGCAACAAAATCTGATGACTCCGATCGTCGGTGATCGTGCACACAGGCATGAGAAAGAAAGGGGAGAAGAGAGGGAGAGAAATCGAGGCTTATCTCAAGCTTCAGTGATGTCTCCGATGAAATCAAGGCGAGCACGGTGACAGGCTTCCGCAAGAATTTTTCGGCGATCTCCATCATTTTGCCTCGAGATTCTCAGGTGGAGGAAGGGGGAAGGGGGAAGGGGTCTCCTCCTTAAATAGAGTCGGAGGGGAGGAGTTTGACTCCTCCCCGGTGAGCTTTCCGACTCGATTTAGGAGCCGGTCGGGAGGAAGAAGACTCCCTACGGGAGTCTTCCTCAAAATTTTTTTATGGGCTTTTGTGGGCTGGGTTTAGGGCTCAATTGAGCCAGGTCATAACACATCTAGTTGTTAAACTAGAGTTGTAACACACATATACCCACACATCCTGTCACGCCTCAGTCCCAAGTCTGAGCTGATCGTGATAGATGGCTGCACGCCCCTAGAAGTTTAACCTCTTGGGTATGCAAGGTCTATCTTCATTTTTAAAATTTCATAATAAACCATATTCAGACAGTTGTAGTAAAAATAAACTTCTAATTTTATTGATTCAAATAAAAAAGTTCACTAATAACTCATAATATTAAATAACATAAATCAAAATTATTTTTTTGGTAGAACAAAATCAAAATCATTTTTTTATTCAAAAACAAACTGAGTAAATGTCCTTTAAAATTCTATGCTCCTCACAGCTCCATTCTAGCCTCTATATATTCTTCTATATTTGAAAAAAAAAGATGGAAT
Organism: Elaeis guineensis; assembly: GCF_000442705.2. Classification (NCBI taxonomy): domain Eukaryota; kingdom Viridiplantae; phylum Streptophyta; class Magnoliopsida; order Arecales; family Arecaceae; genus Elaeis; species Elaeis guineensis. The sequence continues at coordinate 22,683,949 of NC_026004.2, read as the reverse complement.
AGACTTTACAGGCTCAGCAAGTTACTAATATCTTTGAGAGATCAAGTATGATTGAATTCTTTTTCAAACATAGCAATTAATAATAATAGATATATAAACCAACATAATTTTAATTTTTAAAACATGCTATGCATAATAATAAAACTCAAAATTCTTTCTCAGTCTTTGATGACTATGGCCACGATTAATCCGTTGACAAGGCCCAGAAGCAACTAACCTCTAAATATAAAACACACGATCCATCAATATGTTTTAGTGATCAGTCCCATTAGATAGGCTCAGAAGAGAATCAGCTCTGATTCACATGGCCATATTAGTCCCATAGTGGGGTAAAAAGATTAGTCTTAAAAATAAATACGTGATGCATCAATATGTGCTAGCGATCAGCCCCAACTGGTCAAGCCCAGAAGGACTAACTCTGCCAGCGATTAGTCCCGACTGGCTAGGTCTAGTAGAATTAGTTTTCAACGTATGGTCAATGATCAATTTAGTTGGCTAGACCTAGATCATAGTCTAACTAAAAATTAAATTTTTCACATAATTTCATCATAACTAAATAATCATATTTATTTTTAAAATAGTATCAAATCAAATTTTTTGCATCTCATTTCCAAAAGCAAAAGGACATTTTTTATGCAAAATTCATGCAAAAATAAACATTATATCATCTTGTTTCTAAAGATCATATAACATTAAAATAAAGAAATTATTTCATTTCAAATTTTATAATCATGCTAATATAACACCATGCTTGATTTATAATTTTGAATTAATTTTCATGTATAAATATATATTTTCAAAATTTTTAATTTTTAAATAATTTTTAATAATTTTTATGTATAAAATTTAATTTTTAAATACATGAATATGTACTAAAAATTTAGAGATAAAAAGAAATTTATAATCAATCTGATCCAAAAATCCATAACTTTCAAATTATGGCTTGATCTCTAGACTTAATGCTCCTCCGGCATTGAAGGCTCTAATTATTGGATTTATATCCTAGAAGTCAATCTTGACTGACGCATACCATTTTTTTAGGACATATTTCTATACTTGAGGATAATTTTTATTATCAATCATGTTGTATGTGTCTATGATTTATCCAAAAAATTAATAAAGATGGTTTTGTATATTTTTAAAGTATTAAGAATTTGAGACATACATCATTAGTGGTTAATTTTTGAATGCTCCTGATCGAAAGATCATCATGGAGGACAGTGATCGATCTAATTAGATCAGTGCACGGATCACCTCCCTTTCAAACAGATGAGTCTTGAGTCTGTAGTGTGGAGAGATTGAGGTGAGAGTACAAATGGTTGTTAAAGAATAATTTGTACTAAGTATGACCAACATGAGAAACTACTTGGAGTGCAGTGCCTCGGCTATTCGTAGTGAGGCTACTGTAGTTTGACTGCACATTTCTTTGGTCCCTAGCCATTCGGATCTTTACTATGTATATCGGCTACAGTGGATTCAGATTCGCTATTTGGAGTAAAATATACCTAGATAAAATTGTTGCTCCTTGAATTGATTTTGATGATTACAAAGTATTTGAGGAGATTACTAATAATTTTGGCTTGAAAAAAGATTTATTGTATTTCAGGGGCAAAAACATAATTTTATCAAGACCTGATTCGAAAGCCTCAAGAGCAAGAATAAAAGATGTGCAATCTATTGGAGGTGATTTCAATATTTTTGGAAGTATATTTTATAAGAAAATCAGGTTTATATTTTTGAGTCGACCCCATGAGTTGACTCATGGCTAGAAGGGCTGAACGGGACGCAAAATTTGTTGGCTGGCACACTCTGTGAGTCGACCCCATGGGTCGACCCCTTGGCATGAGTCGACCCTATGAGTTGACCTCTGCTGCTCTGCAGGCCAAAATTACAGAACAGTCAATTTTTGCTCTTTTCCACAGAGGTCGACCCCATGAGTCGACCCATGAGCATGAGTCAACCCCTGTGATGAAAAATTTCCGCAACGGCTAGTTTTTAACCCGTTTCAATTGTATTTAATGCTCATTTAATGTGCTCTAACGGCTCTATTTCAGTCCAGATTACTCTCCACTATTATTTGAAGATATATATAAAGGGACTTAAAGGAGGAATCAAGAATAAGAGAGAGATTTGAAAAAGATTCTTTAAGCATTTTTCTCGATCTTAAGCAAGAGCTCACTTAAAGAGTTCAAGAAGCTTTTAATTCAAGTTCACCAACTCCTCAAGAGCTCATTCAAGTCTCCAACCACCTTGAAGAAATCAGAAAGAGCTTCCTTCTAATTGTATAAAGTGTATTTAAAGCTTTATTCGCTCATTAAAGGAGCTTCATCTGTATTTCTGTGCAATTAACTGTAATACTCCTTTTTGAGTTATTATTTTTGTTTTGAAAGGGTTCCAAAACGTGGAAATATTGATCCGAACCTTGAATCGGATTGTATTGGGTTGGCTTGTACCCGAGAAATAAGTGTTCTAGCTTGAGATAGCTAGAGTTGGAAGTTTCGATGAGTGTATTCAGGTTGAATACAGTTTAGTGGATTTGAATTCTCAAGTAGGAGCTTGGAGAGTGGATGTAGGTGCAAGATTGGCACCGAACCACTATAAATCTTCTTGTTTGTATTGTGCTTACTTGCTCTCCTTTTAAATTTTTGTATCCTCTTATATTCTTGCATCCAACTTCTACACCTTGCATAAATTACACTCTCCATACTTATCTTACTCATTGTTAAATAATCTTTATAGTCGTAAGTTAAGTTTAAATTTTTAAAAATCTAATTCACCCCCCCTCTTGGGTTGCATACTGGGCAATAAGTGGTATCAGAGTCCGGTGCTCTATCTCTACTTTGATTTAATCATCAAAGAGCTAAAGATCAATGGCAACTCAAGTTGGCACTTCTCTAGCCGAGGGGCAGTCCACAAACAGACCTCCACTTTTCAATGGGTCAAACTATACCTATTGGAAAGCTCGGATGAAAATCTTTATTCAAGCTCTTGACTGTGATATGTGGAGTATCATAGTAAATGGACCACACACACCCATTAAAATAATTGATGGTGTGGAATCAACCAAACCCGAAAAAGAATGAGATGAGGTTGATAAAAAAATGGCTCAACTAAATGCTAAAGCCATGAATATTTTGTATTGTACTCTAAATACTATTAAATTCAATCGTACTTCAATATGCATGTCTGCTAAGAAAATATGGGATATATTAGAAGTAACTCATGAAGGAACTAATCAAGTGAAGGAATCCAAAATTAACATGCTAGTACATAAATATGAACTTTTTAAAATGGAACATGATGAATCTATAACTGAAATGTTTACTCATTTTACTGATATTATAAATGGTCTAAAAAGTTTTGGTAAGTCTTATTCTAACAGTGATCTCGTGAGAAAGATTCTCAGATCCTTATCAAGAACTTGAAAAGCCAAAGTGACCGCTATCCAAGAAGCCAAAGATCTGAACATCTTACCCTTGAAAGAGCTTCTAGGATCACTGATGACACATGAGCTGAGCATGAAACAACATCAAGAAGAAGAAGTCAAAAAGAAGAGGACAATCGCCCTCAAATCCATGGCTCAACTTGATGAAGAAACTGATGATACGAAAAATGAAGAGCAGGATGAAGAAATGGCTCTCATTACTAGAAGGTTTAAAAAGTTTTTAAGGAAAAGAAAACAAGGAATGAGGAAGAGGCCACCCACAAAAGGGGAACATAGCAAAGAAAAGGATAAAGATCAACCCCTTATTTGCTACGAATGCAAAAAATCGAAATACTTTAAGTCTGAATGCCTACAACTGAAGAAGGATCTCAAGAAGTACAAGAAGAAGGCCATGATGGCTACTTGGAGTGGAAGTGATGAGTCAAGCTCCGAAGAAGAAGACTCAAATGAACAAGCCAACTTATACCTTATGGCACATGAAAATGAGGTAAATTCTGCAACTCTTATTGACTTTACCTTTGAAGAACTTCATGAAGCTTTTTATGATTTAATTGATGAACTAAAGAAGCTAGGGGTAAAGAACAAAGAGTTAAAATCAAAGAATCAATTTTTACTAAAACAAAATGAGAGCATTTCAAATGAAAAATCTATCATGTTTCAAGAAAATCTGAATTTAAAGAATGAAATTGCTAAGCTAAAATCAATAGTTAAAAAATTCACCTTAAGTTTTAATAAACTTAATATGATTCTTGAAAATCAAAAGGCCGTTTATGATAAGGCTGGTCTTGGTTACAACCCCTTAAAGAAATAAAAGTTTTTAAAAAATATCTATGTAAACTCTTCAAACAACAAGTTCTCAAACATTACTTGCTTCAAATGTGGTAGAATAGGTCACAAGTCATACACTTGTCTCTTTAACAAATCCATGAATTCTAATGCAAAGAAAATATGGGTTCCAAAAGGAACCATTGTGACTAACCAAAAAAGATCCAAGAAAGCTTGGGTACCTAAGGTAAAATCTTGACTTTTGCTTGTAGGTATGTCTAGCATCCCAAAGAGCAAACCGAAAATGATATCTTGATAGCGGATGCTCGAGATACATGACTGGTGATGAATCCCAATTCATCACACTTGATGCTAAAAATGGAGGGATGGTCACCTTTGGAGACAATGAAAAAGGGAAGATCATCGGTATAGATAACATTGGTATCACTCCCTCCAAGTATATTGAAAATATTTTATTAGTAGATGGCTTAAAACATAATTTATTAAGCATCAGTCAATTTTATGATAAAGGATACAAAGTTATTTTTGAATCTTCTGTTTGCATTGTAACTAGTCCTATTAATGAAGGCATTAAATTTGTTGGGCATAGACATGGTAATGTTTATATGGTAGATTTGAATGATCTATCCAAAATAAACATACAATGCCTAGTATCCTTGAATGCCAAGATTAATGAGACTAGTTGGTTTTGGCATCGTAGGCTTGCACATATTAGCATGCATTCACTTTCAAAACTCATTAAGAAGGAATTGGTTATTGGTTTATCCAAATTAAATTTTGAAAAGGATAAAATTTGTGATGCATGCCAACTAGGTAAACAAACAAGAGTTTCATTCAAATCTAAAAATATTATTTCAATTTTTAGGCCATTAGAACTGTTGCATATGGATTTATTTGGATGTACTAGAACTACTAGTCTAGGAGAAAAACGATATGGTTTTGTAATTATTGATGATTTCTCTCATTTTACATGGATTTTCTTTTTGGCACACAAGGATGAAATTTTTCAAGTTTTCTCTAAATTTTATCGAAAAGTCACAAATAAGAAAGGTTTTTCAATTCAAAATATTCGAAGTGATCATGGAACCGAATTTGAAAATTAAGATTTTAAAAAGTTTTGTGATAAAAAAAGAATTGGCCATAACTTTTCGACACCTAGGACACCCCAATAAAATGGGGTAGTAGAAAGAAAAAATAGAACTCTTGAAGAAATGGTTCGTACCATACTATGTGAAAGCAACCTTCCAAGATACTTTTGGGCGGAAGCAATTAACATAGCATGTTACATATTAAATCGTACTTTAATTAGATAAATTTTAAAGAAAACTCCCTATGAGCTTTGGAAAGGAAGAAAACCAAACATTGCATATTTTCATATTTTTGGTTGTCGATGTTTTATGTTAAATAATGGTAAAGAAAGACTAGAAAAATTTGATATAAAATCTGATGAGGTGATTTTTCTTGGTTACTCCTCTTCTAGTAAAGCCTTTAGGGTTTTCAACAAAAGAACCTTAGTAGTAGAGGAGTCAATACATGTTGTCTTTGATGAAATTAACGATCTTCCTTCAAGGAAGAATGAAGGTTTTGATGATGTAGATCCTCTTATAGAAGGGATAAAGGAGATCACTCTAAAAGATTCAATAATTCAAGATGATGAAGAACATGAAGACAAACAGGATGAGGAAGGTGAAGAACAACAAGAACAACCTCAAGGTATAAATAATCTACCCAAAGAATGGAGGTATGATCACAATCACCCCAAGGAACTAATCATTGGTGATCCTACACATGGTGTAAGAACTCGCTCTTCACTTAAAGATGCATTCAATCATTTTGCTTTTGTCTCTCATCTTGAACCTAAAACTATAGACGAAGCTGAAAAAGATTACAATTGGATTAATGCAATGCAAGAAAAACTTAATCAATTTGAAAGAAATAATGTATGGACCTTAGTTCCAAGACCTAAAAATTATTCAATAATTGGCATAAAATGGGTATATAGGAATAAATTGGATGAACATGAAAATATAATAAGAAATAAAGCAAGATTGGTTGCAAAAGGTTATAATCAAGAAGAAGGAATTGATTTTGATGAGACTTTTGCACTTGTTGCTAGATTAAAGGCAATTAGACTTCTACTTGCATATGCTTGCTTTATAAAATTTAAATTATTTCAAATAGATGTCAAAAGTGCTTTTTTAAATGGACATATTGCTGAAGAAGTTTATGTAGAACAACCCCCAGATTTTGAAAATCATGCTTTTCCTAATCATGTTTTTAAATTAAATAAAGCTCTATATGGGTTGAAACAAGCACCCAGGGCTTGTGGTGCGGACACCAAAGCCATCAAAAATCGGCAACATAATTTAAGTTCGATTTGGATCGAAGAAGCCTCATTAAATTGATTCTACCTCAGTTATTTATTTTCAGTCAATAAATTTTAATGCATTTGGCTTTGGGTCCATAGGGCCAACTTGGATTTGTCCACGTCACCTTTGGAGCCACCACTCTCCACATGCCAAGAGAAGAATATGCATGCCAGCATATGCCGTGCTCATGCCAAGTTGTGTCAAGCATCAAGCACCCACATGAAATTCCATTTCTTCCTTAGAATTCCTTAAGAGTTCTTGGCTACTTACTTATTTTGTTGAAGACTGATTTCTTTCCTATGGTAGATTATAATGCTTTACTTTTTTGTGGAGGATTGATTTCTTCCTTGTAAAAATAAGAGATTCCTAAACAAATAGGACCCTTAGAGTCCTATATAAATCTTTGTATCTTTCATGAAAAAAAACAATGAATGATTTTACAAACTCCACAAATACTTGTGTCAATCGCTCCGAGAGGGAGAGGGTGTGAGACCCAAAATCGCCCCACAAGGGGAGGGTGTGAGGCCCACTTTCTATCCTATTCCTTCTACTTAAGATTCAGTGTTCTTGCGACTCTGATCGACTCCACCATCTACCCACGCAAGCCTATTCCGTCAAGAGAAGATCTGTCTCCTCCAGAATTTTCATCTGTCGTGCTGAGAGAAGGAGTGATTTCTTATTCTACAGATCATATGCTGTCAAGGACCTTCGTTCCTTAACAGTTAATCTTTGATTTTTTTTTTTTTAATCCGATGTTGGTAAAGACCTAGTTCTTTATCGATGGATCTGTTTGGTTAAAAGATTAAGAGCCCTAATCAGAGTAGTTTCTTAACTACCACGATCCAGATTCTTATCATCTTCTTGGATTTTTCTCACGGGTTTAATATTTTATTTTCTCTCGTTCCATTCTTATTTCTTTTTTTTGCATCTACTCGTGAGCATGTTTAATTTCTGCTATCTGTTTATGAAATTTTCTATTACTAATTGTTTACTGATCTCTCGAATGGCATTCGTCTGTATCATTTAGATTGATCTCGCTTTAGTCTCGTATCAATCAATCACGCCTCCTGAGCAGAGTATAGGCAACTATACTGTCTGTCCTGGGAATAATGAGCCCCTGGCCGGACGTGATTTGTTGTTGATGAACAGAAGAGAGCTTGATTATTAGGATTGATTTTCTTTTTAGGATTGTCCCGCATCAGCTTGGTATGAAAGGTTAAGTAAATTTTTACTTAATAATAATTTTTTTAAAAAAAATATAGATACAACCCTTTTCATTAAAAGAAATCAAGATGATATATTAATTATACAAATATATGTTGATGACATTATTTTTGGGTCTACTAATGAAATTCTTTGTCAAAATTTTGCAAACCTCATGTAGGGGGAGTTCGAGATGAGCATGATGGGAGAACTTACATTCTTCCTCGGACTCCAAATCAAATAAACAAAGAAAAGAATCTCCATCACCCAAAGCAAGTACACAAGAGAATTACTCAAAAGATTTGGAATAGAGAACTCCAAAGCAATTGGCACACCCATGAGCCCATCATGTAAGCTTGACAAGGATGAAGAAGGTAAAAGTGTAGATTTAAAATTTTATAGAGGCATAATTAGTTCTCTATTATATCTAACTGCTAGTAGATGTGATATTATGTTTAGTGTTTGCCTTTGTGCTCGCTTTCAATCAAATCCAAAAGAATCACACTTGAATGCAGTTAAAAGAATCCTTAGATATTTAAATGGTACACAAACTCTAGGATTATGGTATTCTAAGGACTCATTAATTAATTTAATAGGATATTCAGATGTTGATTTTGCTGGTTGTAGATTAGATAGTGTAGGAACCAGATCTAGGGTTTCAGGGTTAGATCTTGAAACTTTTTCAAGATCATACAGCGGAAGACTAAAATATATCAAAATTATTTTTTAAAATCAGAGAATTTTTAGATCTAAGATCTTATTACATGATTATTACATAGTATTAAATCAAAAATTAAAATATATAAATATAGCATGAACTACATATTGATCATATCAACATGTTTCTATACTACATCTAATGTATGTATTAAACAATAGATCAGATATATTACCTTACAAGTTAGACATTCTAACCTCACTGATCCGGGCTTGAGGATGATGTTGCAAGCCACACACACATCCGACCTCTAGGAGTCATCCACACGAGCTCACGAATCTCGATCAGAAGTCCTGCTTCAGAAAATCAGCACAGTATGCTAGTACTGCGCTGATCCTTCTTTGATGGTTGATCAGGTGCCTCCTTCTTCTTGATTTGGACTCTTCCAAAGATGAAAAGTAGAAGGAGTTTCAGATCTGAGACGCTCTCAGGAAACTCAAGATGGAGGGAGGAAAGATATGAAAAATAAACAACCTTAGAAGAAGACCCTCTTCTTCTTCTCGTTTCTCTCTTTAGACACCCTAACTTGTATCTTTTATATCTCCACGATCCAAAGGTTTTTCTCTCTGATTTTTGGATGGCTCAAAGGTCTCTCAAATCTCTGTCTTCTCTGAAAATTTCATAAAGAAACTCATTTTATACAGAGATATACGATAGAGTCCTTGTCTAGGTCAAATACCTAGTCAAGGCTTATCCAAACATGGCAAGTTAAGGGGCGCCCAACTCTTGAGCACCTCCTCCATATTTTCATGCATGGATCACCAGCAAAGGGTGCACAATGTATACCCTAAAAGCCACAAAAATTCTAAAAAAAATTTAGATAAATTTAAAATTGAAAGAGTTTTGGATTTCTAAAACTCTATCTCATAGAATTCGAAATCCAAACTTATTCCTTTTTGATTTGATCCAAACCACCTTCCATGTAAGAAAGAAGAGAGAAAACCTTTTGTGAACGTGGGAGAGACCTGGGAGAGGGCTTTTGTCGCACAAAATAAGTGGAGATTGGCATTGAATAAGAGAGAGGGCGTGGGGAAGGCTTATGTGGCGCAAGGTGGAATCCTAGTCTTACGAGGATTCTATCTCATGACTTGTTTTAATTTGGTTTCTCAAACCAAATCAAATCAAAATTGGATCAACCTAATTAAAATAGATCTTAACCCAATTAAGAACCTAATTTAATCAGATTAAATTAGATTTAAATCTGATTTAATTTCTAATCAAATTAGAAATTAGATTGACCCAAGTCCTAGTTGAACTAGAACTAGTTTTTTCTTGCACTTGGCTTATCCAATAAACCAATTGGATTTGATACAATCAAGCCCAAACTAAATCTAATTAAATTATATTTAATTAGACTTAATCTCAGCTTATTGACTTAATCAAATTAAGTCAATTAGCAATCGAATTGCTAATCGATCCTCCTGCAACACTTGCACTGGGTTAAATGTCAATCTATTGATAATTTAACCCTAGAATGCTTCTTAATCGTTGATCAACCATCCGATCGGATCATGAACTCTAATGTGTGTGACCTTATAGGTCCGAACCTAAGTCAGTAGCATAGAAATAAATTTCTGTACCAATCGAAGTGACCATCTAGCAATGATACCCGACGATCGGATAGGTCGAATGTGTAGAACAACATCCTTAGAACCCATGCGGATATAGTTTTCATATAATTCATCCCCTTGACCAAAATGATCATAGGACACCCCAGAGTTCAACTGTCAACTCTGATCAGATTGTCCACATTGTATTTCAAAATATCAAATCCATCTGATGGATTACCCTGGCCAAGGTTTTGCTAAATTGAAATACAGTGACTCATTCTTCTCCAACTCTTGGAGTGGTCAATCCCTTCTCGATCACACTCTGACTTCGTAAATACTTGACTGTGCCTAGAAGCTTTCCGTCCTTGAATTAAAAATTCAGTTAGTCTAGTACCAAAGCACAGTGAGTTGCTTGCAAGTCACTGAGGCGATCTCAGGTCTAAGGGACACTTATACCTATATCCCATCAGAGACATTCTCGACAGCAGAATACTCTGGAGTTGGTCACGTTCAATGATGATGTACCCTTACATCTCATCTGTATGTCATACCAGTGTCTCCACACTCTTTGGTTAAGAGGACAACCAACCCATATGGCCTACAGCGACCTATGCTCGATAGAAGCTGTTGTCCTTATTAACAGCCTATCATTTGGTCGTGAACAGTTTTAAGGACTAATCGATAAATTCTCTCTTTATCGAACTTAAATAGTCCTAAGGACTTCATCATAACAACGGAGTTCATTAGAAGATGAAAGCTGATGATGAAGATGCCAAATATATTTTATTTATTAACAAATCAATTACAGTACTTGGTTGCTCAACCGTCAACAGCTTGACGATTGGCTTTTTGGGACACATTTTCCAACAACTTCCACTTATCCTAAAGCCACTCGGCACAGTATCTAATACCCATCTTTGACTTGTGGTTGTCGAACTCCTTTATCGCTAGGGCTTTAGTGAAGGGGTCGGTCAGGTTCTTCTTTCCGTCGATCTTCTGAAGGTCGACGTCACCTCGATCCACGATCTCCCGGACCAGGTGGAAGCGGCGCAAGATGTGTTTCATCCACTAATGTGCTTTGGGTTCTTTCGCCTGAGCTATGGCACTAGTGCTGTCGCAGTAGAGCAGGACCGAACCATCGAGGGAGGGTGCTACTCCAAGCTCGTTGATAAATTTTCTCAGCCACACAGCTTCCTTCGCGGCATCCGATGCTGCAATGTACTCTGCTTCACAAACAGAGTCCGCCACAGTATGCTGCTTGGGACTCTTCCAGCAGATGGCTCCATCATTCAGAGTAAAGATATAACCTGACACGCTCCTGCTGTCATCATGGTCAGATTGAAAGCTAGAGTCTGTGAACCCCACAAGTTTTAGATCTGACTCGCCATAAACCAACCATTGGTCCTTAGTATTTCTCAAATACTTAAGGATGGCTTTAACCACTTTTCAGTGATTTTCTCCAGGATCAGATTGGTATCTACTCACTACTCCTAGTGAGTATGCCACATCTGATCTTGTACATGTCATGACGTACATGATAGATCCCATGGCTGAAGCATATGGGACTCTACTCATATGCTCTCTCTCTTCAGGAGTTGTCGGACAATTCTTTTTAGAGAGAGAAATTTTTTGGCCTATCGGTAGATAGCCCTTCTTGGAATTCTCCATGTTGAACCTCTTCAGCATAGTGTCTATGTACATGGACTGGGATAACCCAAGCATCCTTTTAGATCTATCCCTATAGATCTTCATCCCTAGGATGTAGGATGCTTCACCCAAGTCCTTCATGGAGAACTGTGATGACAATCAAACTTTTATTTCCTGTAGTGCGGGGATGTCATTCTCGATTAAGAGAATATCATCCACGTACAAGACAAGAAATATCACAACTGGATCATTTGCCCATTTATAGATGCAGGACTCTTCTCTATTCTCAATGAAGCCATACGTTTTAATCACCTTATCAAAATGCATGTTCCAACTCCGAGAAGCTTGCTTCAATCCATAAATGGATCTCTGAAGCTTGCACACCTTGGACTCATTTGTGGATGTAAACCCCTCAGGTTGTATCATATACACCTCTTCGGTCAGCTCTCCATTCAGAAAAGCTGTCTTTACATCCTTCGGCCAGATCTCATAATCCAGATGGGCAGCTATTGCAAGCATTATCCGAATGGATTTGAGCATTGCCACAAGAGAAAATATCTCGTCATAGTCAATACCATAACATTGACGATACTCCTTGACGACCAGACGGGCTTTATAGGTCTCCACCTTTCCGTCTGCGCCCCTCTTCCTTTTGAAGACCTATTTACACCTAATGGGTTTAACCCCTTCAGGTGGGTCAACCAATGTCCATACATCGTTGACCTTCATGGACTCCATTTCGGATTTCATGGCTTCAAGCCATTTCTCGGAATCAGATCTCTGCATTGCATCCATATAGGCGATCGGATCCTCATTATTCTCATTAAGTTCGATGGGATCACCGTCCCGGACCAAGAAACTGTAGTATCTGTCCGACTGACGCGATACTCTACCGGATCGCCTTAATGGTGCAGGTACATTGGGCTCCGGATCTGATCTAATCATATCCGACTCAGGTTCAGCTATTGGTGTCGGTCCTTCTACTTGTTGAACTTCATCAAGTTCAACCTTAGAGGCAACGGTTCCTTCACCAAGGAACTCCTTTTCTAAAAAGATTGCCTTAAGGCTGACAAACACCTTTCGTTCATCAGCATGGTAGAAAAAATATCTTTTTGTCTCTTTGGGGTACCCTATGAATGAGCATTTGTCAGATCTAGATCCAAGTTTGTCTGTGACTAATCGTTTGACATAGGTCGGACACCCCCAGACCCTAAGGTGTGAAAGTGCTGGCTTACGTCCTGTCCATATCTCATATGGAGTCTTAATTACAGACTTACTTGAAACTCTATTTAACAGATAATAGGCCGATTCGAGTACATATCCCCAGAAGGATATCGGCAAGCTAGCAAAACCCATCATGGATCGGACCATGTCTAACAGAGTCCGATTCCTCCTTTCAGACACACCATTTTGCTGTGGTGTTTCTGGAGGAGTCCATTGGGAGAGAATCTCATTCTCTCCTAGATATGTGAGAAATTTACTAAAAAGGTATTCTCCTCCTCGATCAGATTGAAGAGTTTTAATACTCTTTCCAGTTTATTTTTCTACTTCACTTCGGAATTGTTTGAACATTTCAAATGAATCCGACTTATGTTTCATCAGATAGACATATTCATATCAGGATAGGTCATCCATGAAAGTTATGAAGTAGAAATATCCACCTCTAGCACTGGTGCTCATGGGCCCGCATACATCAGTATGTACTAGGTCCAGGAGCTCAGTAGCTCTCTCACCTTTTCCAGTAAAAGGTGACTTGATCATTTTACCAAGAAGACAGGACTCACAGGTTGGAAGTGATTCACAATCACTGACTTCGAGGATTTCCTCTTGAGTCAACCTATTTATTCTGTTCTTATTTATATGACCTAGCTTCCAATGCCATAAGTAGATATCTGACACACTATCTGATCTAGGGTGCTTGCCAGTAGAATAGACTCTTATCAGGCTTGATCTTTTTGGTCTGGCTCTGCATTGATGTCCCAGCCTGAACTTGCACCTTCTTCACTTTCTTCTTCTTGTTCTTCTTCCTTTCTCAAAGGGTCGAGAACCAGAAGACGAACCTCCCACTGAGTTCACCGACTCCTTGTGAAGTTAGTGATCCTTCTCAAAGTTCTGAAGCAGCCCCAGTAACCCATGGTAGTTTACTTCAGGCTTTGTCATTCTATAATGAGTGAGGAATGGGAGATAAGACTTGGTCAGCGAGTTCAGTATTGTATCTTTCCCAAGCTGCTCCTGCAAGGAAAAGTCAAGCTTGCTCAATCGTTCCATCAGCTCGATCATGTACAATACATGATCAGTGACAGAGGTACCATCCCGCATTTTGGCATTGAAGATGGCACAACTAGTCTTGTGCCTCTCTACGTCATCGGGTGTGCCAAAGGCATCCTCCAACACTTGAAGCTTGTCCTTTGACTGAGCCGTCTCGAATCTGCGATTGAACTCGTCGCTCATAGCAGCCAGCATGATACAGCGCACCGTGGTCCGGTCACTGAGCCACTTCTGATAAGTGTCTCTGACTGTTCCACGTGCATTGGCAGCTGGCTCCTCAGGTGCAGGATCCATTATCACATATAGGATCCGTTCATGCTCCAGGACTATCTTCAACTTTCGGTACCAGCTACCGAAGTTGGGTCCCACCAACTTATCATTGTCCAACAATGATCGAAGCGATAGGGAAGTGGCCATATTTACACAAAAGAGAACCATAACCTAATTAGTAATTGATTCATTAAACCTAAGGATTTGGACTTTAATCAAAAAATTTCTCCCACTATTTTATTCGAATTGGTAGCCTCTACCTCCAATTCGAGGAATTACCCTAATTCCTTAGTGGGTACTAGAATCCACTTAGACTGCACACAAGCCCAACTTTGGTTGGCCAACCCATGTACATCTAAGGGTAGGTTCATAACCAATTGTTTCTCTAAATAATTTTTAGTAATTTTAATTTTGCCCCAGAAACCTAATCAGTAGGCTTTGGCCTCCACTGTAAGGATCCGGTTAGGTCCAACCATTAACATGATCATACTTGGTGTATCTAACCAACAAATGATTAAGCCCAACTTTGGTTGGCTCACCTAACCACCATTAGAGAGACACTTCCAAGTCATCATATGATGAATGATAATTCCATTAGTCAACAAGCACCAGGCCTTTGGGTCTGCAATGATTATTGAGTTAATGGACTCATTATCAAACACCTTAATGGGAGGCTATGACTCAGTTATCTCCATAACTTTATTATTTTAAGGACCTAATAATTTTAGAGGATTTAAATAATATACAGGATGAGGTCAGATGAACCAGCTTATCATGATCCTCCCACTGGCTTCACCAAGTCAGCTTAAGGGAGACCATTAAAAGGGCTGGTCTAGGAGCACCTAAATCAGTCACACTGATTTACCTAGCTGACATGGGTCAGCTCGAATAGTCAAGTGATCCGATCAAAACATAATTTCACCAAGAGGCCAGGTAAGTTCGATCAGTGGGAGGGTCTGCCAAAGCTTGCCTTAGACACCATCAGAAATGGCCAGGTAAGCGGGCTCCCAATTAAAAACCACCGGTCTGGTTTACCTTAGACACCAACTGGTTTAATTAGTTTTGATTAGATCAACCTAACAGTTCGTGCTAGACCGCTTAGCCAAGAATCAAGTCTATTTGATTCTCGTTAAAGACATGGACTTGACCAACTACAACTATTGTAATTGATCTAGAGAATCCTTGACCTAATCTAAGACAACAATTGATTAGATTTAGTCAATTCTCTAATTAAGTCCATCTTTAATCTAACCATAGGTCTAACCCAATTAATGGACCTAATTCCTACTAACCCATTAACCCAATGTGTTATGATTTGTGTCTTAGGTTCTTCAATTCACAATCCTAGAACCTAATCAAACAACTTCTTAATTCTTAATTGAGTTTTAGGCTGAGGGTTGGGTTCGGCTTTTTCAAAAAATAATTTTCATATTTATAAAATAATTTTACAATATGATTCTACCAACCAGATTGCATGTTTGATTCATAATCAAGATACAAATGAAATAAACATGAAACTACTTTAGATCTAATCTAAACAGGTTCATGTAATTGAAACAATTTCAACTTTAAACAATTTCTTTGCACAAAAATTATTAACAAAGAGATTTTATTTCAGATTTAAATATCTTTTAAATCTAATAAATTATAAATTTAATCTAGATCATATCTAACAAATTTATGTTTAAAGATAGATCTACACAAACTAGGACAACCTTTGCACTATAAGGGGTAAACCTTACAGCAGGACAACCATGCAGTTGGTGATTGATCTAAAATTTTAATTTTAGATTTAATAATCAGATTATAAATTAGATCTAATCTAAGAAATAATCTAAGTATGTATAAATAATCATGTAATAAAGAACCTAGGCTCTGATACCAATTGTAGGAATCAGATCTAGGGTTTCAGGGTTAGATCTTGAAACTTTTTCAAGATCATACAGCGGAAGACTAAAATAAATTAAAATTATTTTTTAAAATTAGATAATCTCTAGATCTAAGATTCTATTACATGATTATTATATAGCATTAAATCAAAAATTAAAATATATAAATATAGCATGAACTACATGTTGATCATATCAACATGTTTCTATACTACATCTAATGTATGTATTAAACAATAGATCAGATCTATTACCTTGCAAGTTAGACATTCTAACCTCACTGATCCGGGCTTGAGGATGATGTTGCAAGCCGCACACACATCCGGCCTCTAGGAGTCATCCACACGAGCCCACGAATCTCGATCAGAAGTTCTGCTTCAGGAAATCAGCACAGTATGCTAGTACTGTGCTGATCCTTCTTTGATGGTTGATCAGGTGCTTCTTTTTTCTTGATTTGGACTCTTCCAAAGATGAAAAGTAGAAAGAGGAGTTTCAGATCTGAGACACTCTCAGAAAACTCAAGATGGAGGGAGGAAAGATATGAAAAATAAACAATCCTAGAAGAAGACCCTCTTCTTCTTCTCATTTCTCTCTCTAGACACCCTAACTTGTATCTTTTATATCTCCATGATCCAAAGGTCTTTCTCTCTAATTTTTGGATGGCTCAAAGGTCTCTCAAATCTTTATCTTTTTCAAAAATTTTATGAAGAAACTCATTTTATACAGAGATATACGATAGAGTCCTTGTCTAGGTCAAATACCTAGTCAAGGCTTATCCAAACATGGCAAGTTAAGGGGCGCCCAACTATTGAGCACCTCCTCCATATTTTTGTACATGGATTACCAGTAAAGGATGCAAAATATATACCCTAAAAGCCACAAAAATTTCAAAAAAAATTTGGATAAATTTGGTGCAAAATTGAAAGAGTTTTGAATTTCTAAAACTCTATCTCATAGAATTCGAAATCCAAACTTATTCCTTTTTGATTTGATCCAAACCACCTTCCATGTAAGAAAGAAGAGAGGAAACCTTTTGTGAACGTGGGAGAGTCCTGGGAGAGGGCTTTTGTCGCACAAAATAAGTGGAGATTGGCGTTGAATAAGAGAGAGGGCGTGGGGAAGGCTTATGTGGCGCAAGGTGGAATCCTAGTCTTACTAGGATTCTATCTCATGACTTGTTTTAATTTGGTTTCTCAAACCAAATCAAACCAAAATTGGATCAACCTAATTAAAATAGGTCTTAACCCAATTAAGAACCTAATTTAATCAGATTAAATTAGATTTAAATCTGATTTAATTTCTAATCAAATTAGAAATTAGATTGACCCAAGTCCTAGTTGAACTAGGACTAGTTTTTCCTTGCACTTGGCTTATCCAATAAACCAATTGAATTTGATCCAATCAAGTCCAAACCAAATCTAATTAAATCATATTTAATTAGACTTAATCTCAACCTATTGACTTAATCAAATTAAGCCAATTAGCAATCGAATTGCTAATCGATCCTCCTGCAACACTTGCACTGGGTTAAATATCAATCGTATTGATAATTTAACCCTAGAACGATTCTTAATCATTGATCAACCATCCGATCGGATCATGAACTCTAATGTGTGTGATCTCATAGGTCCAAACCTAAGTCGGTAGTATAGAAATAAATTTCTGTACCAATCGAAGTGACCATCTAGCAATGGTACCCGACGACCGGATAGGTCGAATGTGTAGAACAACATCCTTAGAACCCATGCGGATATAGTTTTCATATAATTCATCCCCTTGACCAAAATGATCATAGGATACCCCAGAGTTCAACTGTCAACTCTGATCAGGTTGTCCACATTGTATTTCAAAATATCAAATCCATCTGATGGATTATCCTGGCCAAGGTTTTGCTAAATTGAAATACAGTGACTCATTCTTCTCCAACTCTTGGAGTTGTCAATCCCATCTCGATCACACTCTGACTTCACAAGTACTTGACTGTGCCCAGAAGCCTTCCATCCCTGAATTAAAAATTCAGTTAGTCCAGTACCAAAGCACAGTGAGTTGCTTGCAAGTCACTGAGGCGATCTCAGGTCTAAGGGATACTTATACCTATATCCCATCAGAGACATTCTCGATAGCAGAATACTCTGGAGTTGGTCACGTTCAATGATGATGTACCCATATATCTCACCTGTATGCCATACCAGTGTCTCCACACTCCTTGGTTAAGAGGACAACCAACCCATATGGCCTACAGTGACCTATGCTCGATAGAAGCTGTTGTTCTTATTAACAGCCTATCATTTGGTCGTGAACAGTTTTAAGGACTAATCGATAAATCCTCTCTTTATCGAACTTAAATCGTCCTAAGGACTTCATCATAACAACGGAGTTCATTAGAAGATGAAAGCTTATGATGAAGATGCCAAATATATTTTATTTATTAACAAATCAATTACAATACTTGGTTGCTCAACCGTCAATAGCTTGACGATTGGCTTTTTGGGACACATTTTCCAACAGATAGAAAAAGTATTAGTGAAACTTGCCAATTTTTTGAAGTTAACCTAATCTCTTGATTTAGCAAGAAATAAAATTCGGTAGCACTGTCTACGGCTGAGGCTGAATACATTGCAGCTGAAAGTTGTTGTGCTCAAATCTTGTGGATTAAGCAACAACTCGAAGACTTTGATATCAAACTTAATAAAACTCCCATAAGATGTGATAACACTAGTGCTATAAATCTCACTAAAAATCTAATTCAACATTTTAGGTCAAAACATATTGAAATTAGGCGTCATTTCATAAGAGAACATGTCCAAAATAAAGATATAATTTTTGACTATGTTTGTACTGAAAAATAACTGGCTGACATCTTTACCAAGGCCTTAAGTGAAGATAGATTTTGTGAAATTAGGAGAGAATAAGGAATCCTTGATCCATCTGCTTAAGTGTCTCTCTGATTTCAAGGTATCACCACCAAACATCCTTTTAGCTTAATTCTCATCTTTTCTTTTGAGCTCAAAAGTCCAAAATTATCATTCTCATAATCAATTTTTGGATAAACATCCTTCTCCTAATGTTTCAATTTTTTTTCTTTTCAAAATTATTTCATCATTTTTCTGAATTTCTCTGTACCATGAGTCGACCCCCAGGGTCGATCCTAGGGTAAACTTGTAATAATGACTAAATCCTTTGGGTGCTCTCTTTTTGTTGGAAATCTCTCCTTGAGCTGACCCAACTCTCCACCTTCTTCCTTCCACCAAACCAAAAGTCTCCCTCTCTTCTTCCTCAAATCCAAGTTTTCTCTCTAGATCATTCTCCCACCGTCTCTCACCCTCTAAATCGCCCTTTTGGAACCAAGTTCCTCCCCTTCCCCATCTTCATTAGGAGCGATTCGAGCTTACCCTAGACTCTACCCGTCTTCTCCAAATCAGCACATCACTTCTCCAAAATCTTTATCTTTCCACTAAAAACCCTTCATTTCTCCCTCACATTTGCTCTCCTAAGTTCTATGCTAGTCCTGCCGGTGCAAATGGCTCCCAAAATGAAGCTTCCACAGAGGAGAAAATTAGTTCGCAGGTTGGAGGAAAGTGTGCGCCGAAAGAGACTAGCAACCGAGATCACTTCTACTTCAAACCCTGCTCCTGCTTCAGCTCCGGCTACAACCCGGTCACCAATCAGCCCTAGTAAGGTACCCCTCTCCGATAGGAAAGTAGAGCCTGAAAAAAATATTGATTTCAGATTTTTTGAAAAAGAAGAGTTCACTATCGGATCAAAGATCAAGGATCAAAGTTGAGAATTTTACTGCTCCTTGAAAGAAAATACATATGTTGATCTTGTTAGAGAGTTTTATCTAAACTTGGGGTACAACAATGAAACAGTGAAATCCACAGTGAAGGGTGTAGACATTAGCCTAGATCCTGTGCTTTTGGGGGAGATACTTCATTTACCTTGTGAGGGGTACACCAACATGGAACTTTCAGTTAAAGAGGAAGGAATAAATGTTATCCTAGGGAGATCCTTCACTGGAAGTCTGAACAAATTAGAGGCAAAGATTCTTTTCATTGAGATGAGATTGCTACACCACATGGTAACCAAATTATTTTTTCCTAGAAGTGGTAGACATGATCTTCTTTCTGGTCGGGACATCTGTATTATGTATCATGTGATTACACAAATCTCCCTAAACCTCCCTGCTTTGATGTTTGAGGCTATGAGAGAGACCTTGAACAGGTCCAAGGCACACTTGCATTTTGGAATGGCTCTCACTTTAGTATTTAGGAGGTTCGGAGTTAGCTTTGAGGGAGAGGCTGTAGCTAGACTATCTCACTCCGACACTATCAACCGCCATACATTGCACCGTATGGGATTTTCTAAAACTGATGGTGGTTGGACAAAAGGTGTAGAAAAGAGAGCTGAGGATAGAGCAGAGGAGGAAGGACCATCCTCACCCCTCCGTGATCACAGGACTGTATCACCAGATATTCAGTTTGTTTCTGACCATGAGGCTGGCCCGTCAGAGTCTGCGAGGAGGCATACTTCAGTTCAGCAGCCGGACAGCAGAGCACATCCTTCAGAGATCAGATTGGCTGATGATCAGATAGAGATGATATCTCAGCATGTAGCTTCCATACTATCTCGTTAGTTGGGTACTTCAGCTTTTGCATAGGGATCGACATCTCACGATATATCTGATCAGACACTGATCCCTCACATCTCTACTATTTTTCAGATAATTTCTGATTAGTCAGTACACATTGAGTAGATTGAGGGTTGTATAGTGAGACTGACTGGCAGAGTACTTGACTTACAGGGGCAAGTGTTAGCTCTAGCCCATCCACAGCCGCATGAGGACATCATAGAGGTCTCAGACCTATCTGCGGAGTAGGCCAGACTGTGAGGAGTCTTAGAGAATGGTTTTGACTTTCTGAGGAGAGAGATTAGGGGCTTTAGTGAACATGCTTCTACTCAATTCAGTGCCCTGCTACAGTCTGTTTCGAGAGCCTTGAATCTTCTGGACACCATCAGACTCTCACTCGTAGCTTAGTCCATAGCTTCTCAACCTTCAGGATCTTCTCACCCCTCTTCTCGTGCTGGCACCTCTATCCGTGGCAGAGGCAGACGCGGTCGAGGTCGAGCTCGTGGACATGATCCTTCATCTCCTCACCCCATCTCTGATTCATCAGACTTTGATCCGTCCAGCAATGATATATACTAGATCCAGTGTAGTCTGTCCTTTCTTTAGTCTTTGTCTAGGATCTATCTTGTGGGCTATGTAATGTAATGTTGACTGATTGACTCTTGGATAGTTTCTATCCATGTCTTTTGTACTCTAAGTTAACACTTATGTATTGAAACATCTATGTATTCAGTCACCTTTTGGATATATATATATATATATACTTTGACTTTCAATGAATATCTCTAAATGTGATCAAATTGAATTACTTTTAATTATGAGATTTGTGCTGTGAAATACTTGAATAAGCAATATCTTTTAAATGAGCAAATTGATATATCTTTTACGTATGCTATATTGAGAGAGAGTAAAACAATAAGCAATAAAGAAACAAGCAATCAAAGAAGAAAGCTAAAGAAGTAAAATTGATCCCATAAAAAAGAAGGAATAGAGGAAATATGTCCTTAAAAAGAGGAGTAGAGAATCTTTCTTGATGCTGTCAAAAAGGGAGAGTAGAGAATCAAAATCAAGTTTGAGCAATAAGCAATAAAGAATGAGCAAAGAATGAGCAATAAGTAAATTGTTAAGCAAATGGGCACATATATCAAAGAATCAAAATCATCAGCTTTTATTTCCAAGCAAATGAACTTATAAGTAAATTTCAAATTTTTAGCAAATTTCAAATCTGTCTTCAAACTGCTTATGATGCATTTCATTCAAATACTTGACCAGAATATTTAGGTGATGCATCTTCATAAATTTAAAATTCATGTTCAATACTTTATATATGCTTTTGCTCAAGTATTTTATCATCATCAAAAAGGGGGAGATTGTTGCTCCTTGAATTGATTTTGATGATTACAAAGTATTTGAGGGGATTACTAATGATTTTGGCTTGAAAAAAAATTTATTATGTTTCAGGGATAAAAATATAATTTTATCAAGACCTGATTCGGAAGTCTCAAGAGCAAGAACAAAAGATGTGCAATCTATTAGAGGCGATTTCAATATTTTTGGAAGTATATTTTGTAAAAAAATTAAGTTTATATTTTGGAGTCGATCCCATGAGTCAACTTGTGGCTAGAAGGGCTGAACGGCACGCAAAATTTATTGGCTGGTACACTTTGTGAGTTGACTCCATGGGTCGACCCCTTGGCATGAGTCGATCCTATGAGTCGATCTCTGCTGTTCTACAGGCCAAAATTATAAAACAGTCGTTTTCTGCTCTTTTCCACAGAGGTCGACCCCATGAGTCGACCCATGAGCATGAGTCGATCTTATGAGTCGACCCCTGTGACGAAAAATTTTCACAATGGCTAGTTTTTAACCCGTTTCAATTATATTTAATACTCATTTAATGTGCTCTAACGGCTCTATTTCAGCCCAGATTACTCTCCACAATTATTTGAAGATATATATAAAGGGACTTAAAGGAGGAAATCAAGAATAAGAGAGAGATTTGAAAAAAGTTCTTTAAGCATTCTTCTCGACCCTAAGCAAGAGCCCACTTAAAGCGTTCAAGAAGCTTTTAATTCAAGTTCACCAACTCCTCAAGAGCTCATTCAAGTCTCCAACCACCTTGAAAAAATCAGAAAGAACTTGCTTCTAATTGTGTAAAGTGTATTTAAAGTTTTATTCACTCATTAAAGGAGCTTCATCTGTATTTCTGTGCAATTAACTGTAATACTCCTTTTTGAGTTATTGTTTTTATTTTGGAAGGGTTCCAAAACGTGAAAAGATTGATTCGAATCTTGAATCGGATTGTATTGAGTTGGCTTGTATCCGAAAAATAAGTATTCTAGCTTGGGATAGCTAGAGTCGGAAGTTTCGACGAGTGTATTTAGGTTGAATACTGTTTAGTGGATTTGAATTCTGAAGTAGGAGCTTGGAGAGTGGATGTAGGTGCAAAGTTGGCACCGAACCACTATAAATCTTCTTGTTTGTATTGTGCTTACTTGCTTTCCTTTTAAATTTCTGTATCCTCTTGCATTCTTGCATCCAACTTCTACACCTTGCATAAATTACACTCTCCATACTTATCTTGCTCATTGTTAAATAATCTTCATAGTCGTATGTTAAGTTTAAATTTTTAAAAATCCAATTCATCCCCCCTCTTGGGTTGCATAGCTGGGCAACAGAAATCTATTGATCTTGGTAAAAAAGGAGTAGTCCTATGCTATTCACGAGATTGAGTTTCAAAAGTTTTTGGCTAGAGCAAGTGTGAATACTGAAAAAGAATTTATATGGGATTCACAAATGAACTCAAGTCGAGCCAATCTAGTATATGACTGACGATGAGATTTGATAAATTTTTCATGACCTCCATCAAGTAGGAACTCACGATAGAAGGATTGAATCATACGATAACTGTACTTAGAGGTTCATATTTTTTTATTCTATTGGCTTGCCACTACATGCTGCTAGATGTCATTGGTGGATCGTAAGAACTGACTAGGATTATTTTTGGATCAACAATCTTTATTGGGATGAGTTAGAATTGTTCCAGTCCATCGAAAGGAGTTTCGATGATATGTCTTACTACCAGACATAATAAAACCTGAGGGGTCACACATAAAAGGAGCTTGACCTGATCAACAGCTTCGATCTTATTCAAATTATCAATTAGATTGATGATTTGAATTTGAAAATTACTAATTTGTAAGTATTACAGATTTAGTAATTGCTAATTGTTAGTAGAGGGACTTAATTATAAATATTACAATATAATTAGACTTACTAAAATTATAGATCAAGTCTTAATTGATTTAAATTAGATTTAATTTAATTAAACTTGACTTAATATGAGATCAATTAGATTTTATAATCCAAGTAGGACTTGAATTCAAAGCCTAATAGGATAAGGTTTGACAGTCTTTCAAATTTGAATTGAATCGGATTCGTGCATGAAGATGTGCACCCCTTGTTTGCATGCATGAAAAGAAGACTATTGGCGCCCCACTTCTTTAGGACTCTCCCTTCCTTTTTTTGGAATCTTGTTTGAATTTGATTCAAATAAGGATCCTATCCTAATCTGGTTGTGGCATGGAAATAAAGGAAAAAGGGGTCACACCCCATAGTCGTGTGCGACAAAAATCAGATGGCACTAGTGTGGTGTGTGAGATATGGAGGCAATCCTTTCTTGCTGAGTATCTCTTCTCAACACCCTCCCTCTTTTTCTTCTATGTCTGCACACCCCACATCAAATAAGATATGAGATAAAAAGAGAACTTAGAGAAAGAGAGGAAGAGAAGAAGAAGAGTTCTTCTTCCTCTTCTTGGTATCCAGTTTATATCTTGTCAGATCAGCGTGAAGGGTTCGTGCTGCAGCCTTGTTCTTCAGGATCTAAAAGAAGAAACCCAGATCCAAGCTGAGGAATGAAGCCTGCAAGGAAGCTAGGACTTCGAGGGCTTCGAAGTTCTAATGGGGATCATCTTTGTGTGGCTACCAGCAGAGGCTGGACACTTGCACAGCTCAGATACGAACCTTGGACATCCGCAAGATCCGATCCAAGGAAGAAAAAGAAAAAGCATTCAGGTATAATTTTTCTTCTCTATTTTAAGATTTTAGATCTATGTCTTAAATTTATTTATATATGTTAGACGATCCTAGATGTGATTTAGATTTTGAATCTACATGCTTAGATGTAAAAATTATTTTTATATCTGCTTCCACTGTGATTAGGATAATCAAAAAATTTTTTGCATGCAAATCACCTTAAAAACCAATAGTGGTGTTAGAGCTAGGTTGATCTAACGTGCATAAAATAAAATTTAGATCTAATTTTTGATTTAGATCTAAAAATTAGGATTAGTTATTTTCAATCTAGGACTGATATAAGGTTGTCCTGATATAGGGTTAACCTCCTATACTGAAAAGATTATCCTAGCCCTAGATTGATCGATTTTGAAAATTATTTTCAAAATATAAAAAATTTAAAAGTTTAGATCTAAAAATTGATATATCTGATATGTCATGATTAGTATTAGATCTAAAATTAAAATCATTTGGATTTACATCAGACTGATATAAAGTTATTCTAGTATGATGTGAACTAATTTTTGAAAATTATTTTTAATTCATTTTAATTTTAATTTTAGATTTGATATGCATATTGTAATGTGATTATAAGATTATTTTAGATCTAAAATTATTTTAGATCGAAAATAAATCATGATTGCTTCAGATCTGAAATTAGTTTTAGATTTGAACATGTTAAGTAGGGTTTGATTTGGATCTAATTTGTTTGCAGAATAAAATTCAGGTTTGAAATTAATTTTCATGATCTGAATTTTATTCATATATATGATATATGATTATATGTTCAGATTTGAAATTAATTTTTATGACTTAAATTTTTTCATATATATGATATATGAAGCATGCATAGATTTGAATTACTGTTCATATGTATGATATGTAAAAGATAATTAGATCTATAATTTAGTCTTTACATATGTGATATGTTAGCTTAAAATATCTTAGTAGTCTAGTACTCGGATTGAGTTAATTATCATGACCATTCGATCATAAGAGGAAGCAGGGATTAAAGTCCCTCTCTTGTCCAATCGACGGATTCTCTTATGACGTGTAGGGGTGCCGTTATGATCATATCTCATGAAGAAAAGCAGCGAACAAAAAATTATATAAGATACATATTTTTGATCTGATTATGCATATATTTTTATTAATTTTAGATCAGAAAATGATATATGTGATATATATAATTTTTGATAAATGATCTGAAACATAATTTCTACAAATTTTTAGATCCAAAATCTTAGGATCTATTTGTATAAAACTCTGAAACTGTAGCCGACACGCCTGACGAGTTGACTCATATTTGTTGGAGTCGACTCGAGATCCTAGTTAGTCGGTTCATTTATAGATGAACTGACTAAGTTCTGTAAGCCGTAGCCTACAGATTTCTATTCATCATAGGTGAGTCGACTCAGTCACAGATTCGAGCTGACTCACTGTGATGAGTCGACTTGAGTTTCAGGATGAGTCAACTTGATTCTACAGATAGAAAATTGTATGAGATACAATCTAAGCTTATTTAGATCAAAAATTATTTTGACATCTAAACTAAATACATATTTAGATCTAAATTTCATTGCATAAGACATAGGGTTTTGGGTATGGATTGAACAAAATAGGTCTAGTAACTTGACTACAATTAGGATCATTGATTAGATTAGATTGAGACCCTATCCGATTTTGGTGCAGTTGATTGAACCTAATTAAAAGTTGGTTGGGATTAGGTCTAAGGGACTTAAAATTGAGTTTAGTTGTAGTTGGTTAAATCGATTCATATATGATATGAATTGATTAAATCAAAATTGAATTTGGCTCAATGGTTTGAGCTTGAGTAACTAGACTGACCTATTCGATTCTAATTGACCAATTGATGTTTCAGATAAGTTGGCAGCTCGACTGATGATTTTTAATTGGAAGTATTTTTATCTGACCATTTTGATGGTGTCTAAGGTAAGCATTGGTATACCCTCCCATTAATCTCACTTATCTGATCAATTTGATCGATTATGAATTGAATAAGATTGGTTGGTCATTCGTGTTCACCCATACCGGCTAGATTAGTCAGACATGAGATTGTGCTGATCTGAATCTGATCAGTCAAATATTAGATGTGCTGACTTAGAAGAGATCTGAAATCTAAATTTTTTTACTTAATATTAAGTTTAACGATTTTTCACTGTTATAGAGATGTGGGTGCCTTTCTGACATTGATCGTTCTCGACTAGTTACAGTAGTTCGATTGCATCGAGAAGATACAACCACTATATTGGTATTTGATATCTTGAGGTAATGATGGGGTTGGACCCAATAACTGTTA
Source organism: Elaeis guineensis (assembly GCF_000442705.2). NCBI lineage: Eukaryota > Viridiplantae > Streptophyta > Magnoliopsida > Arecales > Arecaceae > Elaeis > Elaeis guineensis. The sequence goes on along the minus strand of NC_026004.2, from coordinate 22,656,783 downwards.
AGTGAGAGATCCAATGACGGCTTTGTGCCTGCTGGTAAATAGTGGATCTGACTTAACTAAGAAATGTGCCAATAATTGTTAGGTGAGGCTACAGGATTTAGAGACCAAATCATTGCAACATGCTTGGAGAAGTATTTGGATAAAGAGTTATCCATACATTGGTATACATGTCACCAATAACTGTTAGGTGAGGTGTTATAAATCTGTGAGACCGTAGCATCTACTAGAAGCCCAATTATCGTGTATAGGTTTTTGTTTCTCCACTCGAGGAGTGTGAGAGACTCAAAAAATTAGTGGAAACCTTTGTTTATTTTTAAAGTTTCTAGAATAAATATTTACAAGTATAATCATCTAATTAAAATTTTTATCCTTTGTAGTTTATTGTGTCAGCTTTCAACCCTTTAGCTCGAATCCTAAATATCAACTATTTAACCAAACCAATTACATACTCTGGCCCAAAAACTCAAAATTATTTTTAGTTTTTGAAAACTTAAGCCATTTTTTTGACTAGATTATCCCTATGTCATCAGCTTGTCCAATCCATAGTCAACGTACTTTACTTAACAAATGACTGGACAATGATAATAAAGTTAGGTACTATAAATTAGAGTCCATACTTGAAGAATTTCTATGCGTGCATAAGGATATGTAGACTGCCAATGATATGCTGACTCATCTGCAATAGTTGTGAGATGATCAGAGTCGCACGATGTATGAGATGCATGATAGGTAATTTATCCATGATCACTATTTGAGAGTGATCAAGGATATTGAGGAGCTTGAGAAGCTCCGCATGACCGTGCACAAAGAATTGCTAGTAGATTTGATTCTGCAATCTCTTCCTAATTCATATGGGTAGTTTATGAAACTATCATATGAATAACCATTATAGCACTTTTATCTGAATTGGTTAATATATTGGTATCTAAGGAACTTTGAAAAATTCAAAGGTACATAACTGAAAAGCCTAAAGAAACAAGGATATATCTTTGGAACGTATATCGAATTGATTAAATCTAATCTTATGGTTTTCTCTTCTTATAGTTGAGTATTAGACTCTAGTACATGTTTATGCACTTTAGTAAAGGGTCTTAGGGAAGGTAGAGGGCTAAAGTAAGGTGAAATAACCTTTTGAGTTGGCAATGGGGCAAGAGTTCCACTGTTGCTGTGGGCACCTAACCTCTAAATCGTTTGGATTTAGTTCTAGAGAAAGTCTCTATCATTTGCATGGTGATGCATCTGTGAACTTATTTGAATAAACAATGAATGTCATTAGATTTGAGAGATCTAGAGACTAGACAAACCTGAAGTATATATACATGGTACCTTAAGCTAGGTCATATAGGAGAAAAAATAATTTATCGACTGAAGAAACATGGGCTTTTGGGCTCATTGACTATTGAGTCATATCTAGTCAGTGAATTATCTCTTTGATGATAAATGATTAAGCTATCCTTTGTGGGATAAGGGGATAGGATCGCTGAGATACTTATCTTGGTGTACATTTGATGTGTGCGGCTTATTTGATGAGCCAGACAAGAGAGGTTATCTCTACTTCATTATCTTTATTGATGATTAGTCATGGTATAGATATGTGTATGAGATACAAATCTGAAGTCTTTGAAAGATTCAAATAAATCAGATGTGAAGTAGAGAAGTAAATCAAAAAAATTCTAATGGTACTTCTATCAGATTGAGGAGGCAATACCTGACTAAAAAATTTCTTGGTTATCTCAAAGATAATGACATAGTTTCACATTGAACCCCTCCTTATACACCTCAGCTCAACGGGATATCTGAGAAGAGGAATGGTACTGTATGAGATATGGTCTGATCCATCATGAACATCACTGATTTAACCTTTGTTTCTTGAGGGACATGCTTTACTTTTTAAAATTTGAATAAGATTCTCTCTAAATCTGTTCCTACCACACCATATGAGATATGGCATAGTGAATAAGTTAGAGGCTAAGTTTATGAGAGCTTGTTACATGGGTTATCTTAAAGAGTTTGGAATACTACTTTCTCTTCCCAATAGATCATAATATGATTATGAGCTATCATGTTGTCTTCTTGTAAGATAGTTTATCCAAGATAGAGATAGTGGGAGGACAAGCTCGAAGAGAGAGTCTCTGAAGAGCAACGAGTTATAGGATCTGTAGAACCTATTCATGATGAGCTAGTTTATGTAGTGCCTCTTCTTCCTTGCAGATCTAGTAGGATTATCCATCCTTTTGAAAGGTACTTGGTATTCTCACAGAGGATCCAGAGAAAGTGTTTCTCATGGGAGATAGAGAATGTACAGATGATTTCAAAATTTACAATAAAATGATGTTGGACATCAACCTCAAGATATGGAAGTATAGATAGTCCTCCTAAATGGATATCTTAGGAAGATATCTATTTGGAGTTGTCTATAGATTTTACTTTCAGTGATAGAGATCACATTGCAAAGGTCCGTACATGGATTTAAGCAAGTATCTCGAAGTTGAAATACTCATTTCGATGATATGATTAAATTATCTAAAACGAAGAGGAATCATGTATTTGCATGAAGGTCAGTGGAAGTGTCCCATGCTGACATCGATTAAAATATAGTTGCATATAGAATTTTTATCAAAGACCTAGGACATGCATCTTTTATTCTAAAAATAAAGATCTATAGAGATAGATTTAAAAGGATGTTTGAATTTTCACAAAAAAGCACATAGAAGAGGTGCTGAAAGGATTCAGCATAAAAATCTCTAAGAGGGATCTGCTATCCTCTTGTACTCAACTTGATATATCTCTTACTGTGAGAGTCATGAACAGGTATCAGTTGAATCCAGACTAGGAGCATTGGATTGCTGTGAAAATATCCCTAAGTACTTGAGAAGCATTAAGAATTTATTCTTGATCTTTGATGAAAAGTTAGAGCTGAGAGTGGAAAGATACATTGATACTAAGGGTAGAATGTCTACATCAGGATGTGTTCTTGAGTAATGTTGGTTCGGTATGTTGGAAGGGTTCCAAACAACCAATCAATGGAAGCTGAGTAGACATACCATACACAGGACTACTCACACCACTATAGTATCAAAAAAATTACCACAGGCACCTGTGACCTGTGGTGCCTCGACTATTCACAGCGAGGCTACTATAGTTTGACTGTATATTTTCTTAATCCATGGCCATTCAGATCCTTGCTGTGTATGTTGACTATAGTAGATTCAGGTTCGCTCTTTGAAGTAGGATGCACCTAGATAGAATCTATCAATTTTGATAAAAAAGGAGCAGTCCTATGCGATTCGCAAGACTGAGTTCAGGAAGTCTCTGACCAAAGCAAGTGTGAATACTGAAAAGAAGTTTTTATGAAATTCACAAATGAATTTACGTCGAGCTAATCTGACATATGACTGACAATGGAGTTTGACAAGTTCTTTATAACCTCCATCAAGTTGGGACTTACGATAGAAGAACTGAATCACATGATAACTGCACCTAGGGGTTCATATTTTTCTATTCTATTGGGTTACTACAACATGCTGCTAGGTACCACTAATGGATTGTGAGAACTCACTAGGATTATTTTTAAATCAACAATCCTTGTTGGGATGAGTTGAAATTGTTCCAGCCCATCGAAAGAAGTTTCGATGATATTGTGATGGAGATCACGGTATATCTCACTATCAGATAGAATAGAACCTGAGGGGTTACACACAAAAGAAGCTTGACCTAATCAACGGATTGGATCTTATTCAAATTATCATTTGGATTGATGATTTGAATTTGAAAATTGTTAATTTGTAAGTGTTACAGATTTAATAACCGCTAATTATTGGCAGAGGGATTTAATTGCAAATGCTGCTATATAATTGAGCTTAATTAAATTATGAATCAAGTCTTAATTAATTTAAATTAAATTAAATTTAATTAGATTTGACTTAATTTGTGGCTAATTAGGTTTTATAATCTAAGTAAGATTTGGATTCAAAGCCTAATAGGATTAGGTTTGATGGTCTTTCGAATTTAATTCAAATCGGATTCGAATTAAACCAAATTTGAAACCTAGACAATTTAGGAAGCCAGAAGCCCAATTTAACTAGACTTCTTTGTCTTGTTTCATACAGAAAGGAAGAGGGCACATGTGAAGATGCATGCCCCTTGTTTGCATGTGTGAAAAGAAAAGGGGGTGCCATGATAGTTGGCGCCCCATGGCGCCTAATTCTCTAAGACTCTCCCTCCCTTTTTTTTAAAATCTTATTTGAATTTGATTCAAATAAGGATCCTATCCTAATCTGATTGTGGCATGGAAATAAAGGAAAAGGGGTCATGCCCCATAGTTGTGTGCGACAAAAATAAGATGGCACTAGTGTGGTGCGTGAGATATGGAGGCGCTCCTCTCTTGCCGCATATCTCTTCTCAATGCCCTCCCTCTTTTTCTTCTATGTCTCCATGCCCCGCATCAGATAAGATCTAAGATAAAAATAGAGTTTAGAGAAAGAGAAGAAGAGAAGAAAAAAGGTTCTTCTTCTTTTTTTTGGCATCCGGTTTAGATCTTGTCAGATCAGCATGAAGGGTTCGTACTTGTAAAACCCTACTCCTAAAACTGGGCGAGCGTACTACACTCCATCCTTAACTAAGGACGAAGAAAAATTACTGAACTATGACTAAGCTAATAATCTGTTTATATTTAACTCAATCAATATCTCAAACAGCTATCTCAAGCATTTCAATCAATTTATCATTTTCCATAAACCAACCCAGGATTTCATTTATCTTACTATATTCTGCACAAACTGTTCAAAGGTAAATATACTTAATATTTACTGATTTTCATAGCTTGAAACACATATAATACATCCCAAACTATATTTTTTTCACAAACTAACATGAACAACTATTGATTTAAACAAAACCCAACATAGAGTAAAACTCCAAAAATGAACTCCTCACACTAGCTAGCACAAACAAAAGAACATGCTCCTCCATGAGCTGACCCGACCCAAAATGAGTACTGATAAGGTAACCTCTATGCTGAGCTAGGGTACTTTAAATCTATTCAAAGAAAGAAAGAAAACCCATAATGAGACCTAAGTCTTAGTGAGTGAGTAATCATCTAACAATGGAGAAACAAGAAAGTATAGCTTATATACTCATTATATAATATATCATGTACCACTAGAATAAACTAATTTACTTCCCACATTTTAGTTGTGATGCTCATAATAATATGCATTACACACTGCTGATAAGCTGTCAAAGAGCAGGAATAACCCATGGAGTAGATCATGTAAGAGATAATATTTAACATAAATGAACAACGATGATATTATCCATTATAGCATATCTCATATACCTACTGGGCCCCCACAGGCATTTAAACAAGAATCAAGCCATGAGAAAGATTAGCCATGCAAGAGATTATTTTAGAACACAAGCAATTATTTACTGTTAACTAAACCATGGCACACACTTGGTTCACCGACAGCACATCCCATAGGTGGGCCATTCCTATGGACAACCTACCACACTAGATATTAGTAAGCCCTCACAGGTACATTATTTCACCACAGTCATATTCTTTCATCATAGACCTGCTAGTTCCGCCATAGGCTTACTTCACCACAGGCATACCAATTTCCGTCATAGGCATCATTATTATCTTGCCACAGGCATACTAGCTTTACCACAGGCTTATTAGTTTCTCCATAGGCTCATTACCACAGGCATAATTAACCATTAATAGCTTGCTTAATATGATAAATCTCAAAGATAATAAACTAATGCAATATATTTTCATGCCACTAATACTTTGTTGTTCAAACCAGCTTCACATATAAGCCGTGTAAAATGCCCATATTGATGCTATGCTGATGATAATGCTGTTATTGATGTGAGAAAGCTGAATTTCAAAACTAAAACCAGCTCAAAAGCATTTTCATACCAAAGATATATTTCTATTCAAACTACATACCCGAATGCATATATACATACTTGGAAATCAGATCAATAACATTCATTTCCTGTTTCCATGATTGTATACATAAACATACATACTGTAAAATAATAAGAAACTAATTTTCTTTCATAGTAGGCCATTTTTATATCAAAATACGATGAAAGTTACCACCGTTAGAAGGAATTTGCTCACCTTTAATAGCTGCTAGGTCACCTTGATATTTGACTCATCCAAGCATCCCTTTTTAAGTTCTTTTCCTTTCCTATACCTTCTCTATTTTTACTTAAGAACTAGAACAACAAAACTAAGGGAAAATCGATGAACAACCCCTTAGGAAATGAAAAATTAATTAATTATCTTGCTAGGTGTCAATCTCATGAATTAGCCAGCAGATATCTTGATTTTCCAACCCTTTATTTATATAAAAATAGCTGTTGAGTAATAATCCCCATGAAAATATGTTTAAAATTTCTAAGTTCAGCAACTTTACAGAATCCCGTCGCTCAAGCTTTCCCCTAGCTCAAGTCGACCCCTCATGAACTCGAGTCGACTCCTTCCCTTGGATTTCAGAATTTTATTTTAAATCATGAATTTATACTTTCAAGTTGCCATCCACACAAATATTATCAAAGGATCCTTCCAAGTATCATTCATTATATACTTAATAACCAACAAAATTTAACTTTAATACCATTATTATTAATCAAATTCTTCAACTATTTTCTCTTAACTAACAATTAGAGTTATGCTTTATTACCACTAATCAACTATTCGTTTAATACTTAGATATATAAGGAATGATAAACCATATCACACCTGAGTAAATACTAATATGAAATGCAAATCTCTCAAACTACCACATCCTCAGTTCAGGGTGTTACAATTCTCCCCTCCTTTAAAGAATTTCATCCTCAAAATTCTATTACTTTTAGTCTAGAACAACTGAAGAAATTTGCTTTCATTTCATCTTCTTATCCCCATATAACTTTTTTTGTACTGTGATTCTACCATAAAATTTTAACTAATAGTATAACTCCAAGAATACAATTATTTTTTCTTCTCTACACTAGTTCATCTTTTTAACCTTTATCTTCTACCGGTGGCTGTTCTCAACCAACTCCTGATATTATCTATACCACGGTACCATCTTCCTCCAACATGTAATTGCAATAGTCAAATTTACTGATCTCAAGAATAATTTTGATGATAACCCAACATTGAAATATGAGAATATACTATTATCCTTCAAATTATTCTTAAAAATACTTTTTATAGATGAAAGTACCATTAAATTGAGATTGAAACCAATTAGGAACATCTAGAACAAATTAGACCTGAATTAGAGACAAATTCCATATAAAAAGTTCACTTGAAGAATTGGAGTCGGCTCAAGATAGAATGGAGTCGGCTTCGGTATGCTCTGAGGCTCAGCACATAAGACTGGCACGGCATCGAGTCGGCTTAAATAGAGAAATAGAGAGCTAATCTTCTACAGCTTGAGATTCGAGTCGGCTCGAAGACCATCCATTTTTTTTCTTCTTCTTTCTTCTCTCTCCTTTTTTTTCAACTAGATAACAATTAATCAAGTATACACATTACAACAGGATATTAGTTTAACAACCTAAAGTCAAAGATCAACTTCTTTTTATACTTTGATCAAACCTTGCTTGCTAAAATCAAAGATATAATCATTCATTCGATTATAGATATCATACCTGACACCACATTAAGAGTAACCTATACCTCTTGTCACCACTCTTGGTTCAATGCTTGGCCTTGCTCATACAGCACCCTACCCACTGGTATCAGTCCCTATCTTACTTGCTTATACATCAGTAATATACTCCTAGTCTGAAATCTTAGTGGAGCATTTGACTTTGATGGAAGACCCCTAGCTGAAGTTTTGTTATGGCAATCCTTCCTCTGATGACCTCTTTGACCACACCCGAAACATCTTCTAGATCCCTACATTCTCCATGATGAAACTTCTCACAAATATCACATTGAGGGACTTGGCTTAGTGAAGTTGTAACTGGACTGGCATCCCAACTAAAGTTGCCCTGATTCTCCCTCCTTCCTATCATTCTGCTTCCTGCTGATTGTGGCACGACCCTTTGTTCTATTCTCCTTTGTTTCGGACTAGTAAAAGCAAAAGAACCCATGTTCGGCTCTACTAATGCTCTAAAATTCTGATTAGACTGCCTAAATACTTCAATTTTTTTTGATGACTGACTTCCCCTACACTCATGGAGAAGTTTTGCGCACTTCTTTTACCCCTTTCATGCTACGATTATAAAACTCTTTCTCAATTTTCTCCATCCTGATAGCTCCCATAATTAGTTCTGCAAAACTGCTATAGTTATACATCTTTATTTTTGCCTTAATCTTAAGATGCAACCCATACTGAAATAATCGATATTTTTTCTTTCATCCACTACAAATGCTGGAGTAAAGTGGGACAGCTCAGTAAACTTAGCTTTATAATCAGCCATCGTCATTTCTCCCTATGTCAAATTGAGAAACTCTCTCTTCTTCTGATCCTGATACACAACTGAGTAATACTATTAGTAAAACTTTCTTCTGAAATCATCCAAAGAGATAATATAACCTTACGACTGCTTGTCAACATAGGATTTTCACTAATGTCGAACCCAACTTTCTAGTAGGAAGGTAGCAAGGCTCACCTTCTACTCATCAATACTTTTCATTAATGTAAACACCCTCTCCATTTTTTAGATCCAGTTTTCTACCTCCATTGGATCTGTAATACCCAAAAATTCCATTGCCCCCAACTTTCTAGCTCTTTCAAATTTTTTTTCTTTATTTGAACTTTGAGATCATACACCATGAGTAGAAGTTACGGTAGTAGCAACAGCCTGAGTACTTATACCTACCAATTCCTGTAATCCAAGAATGAGTGCCTGTGCTTGTGCGAGAGGTGTGGATACTGGTGTAATGGATGGGGAACCATGCACATGCTCATGTGCCTGTAAATCCTCTGCCTTAGCTCTCGGGGCAAAAGATGAGGTATAAGATGATGCCCTATGAGGTTGGCCATCCCTATCAATTCCTCTTGATATATCCTGACCTCGTCCTCTATCTTTATCTGGGGATAGTTGTCCTCTATCAAGTTCTGATCTTATTTGCACCATTTTCTTACAAGATGTAATTGACATAATCAAATTTATCAACCTTCAAAATAACCCCCAATGATAAGCAAATCCTAGAATAAAACATATATTATTACTCTCTTAAATTTTCCTATAGAATGCTTTTGTAGACGAAGAATACCATTAGAATAAATTTGAAACCAACTAAGAACACCTCGAACAATTGGAACATAAATTTAGAAACAAATCCTATTGAAAAGATCCTTTAAGAAACATTGAGTCAACTCATCAATTACCCAAGTAATCTTTAACCTTTGCTCTAATACCAAACATATAGCACTCCATCCCTAAAACTATACGAGCATGCTATACCCCACCCTTAACTAAGGGCGAAGGAAAATTACTGAACTATGGCTAAGCTGATAACCTATTTACATTTAACTCAATCAATATCTCAAATAGCTAACTCAAGCATTTCAATCAATTCATCATTTGCCATAAACCAACCCAAGATTTCATTCATCTTACTATATTTTGTACGAACTGTTCAATGGTAAATGCACTTAACATTTACTGGTTATCACAGTTTGAAATGCATATAATACATCCCAAATTATATTTCTCCTACAAACTAACATGAACAACCACTGATTTAAACAAAACCCAACATAGAGTAAAATTTCAAAAATGAACTCCTCATACTAGATAGCATAAACAAAAAAAGGACATGCTCCTCCATGAGCTGACTTGATCCAAAAATGAGTAATGATAAGGTAACCTCTATGCTAAGCTATGGTACTTCAAATCTGTCTAGAAAAAGAAAGGAAACCCATAATGAGACCTAAGTCTCAGTGAGTAACTAATCATCTAACAATGAAAAAATAAGAAAGTATAACTTATATACTCATTATATCATATATCATGTACCATTGGAATAAACTAATTTACTTCCCATATTTTAGTTGTGATGCTCATAATAATATGTATTACACACTATTGATAAGCCATCAAAGAGTGCGAAAAATCCTGGAGTACATCATGTAAGAGATAATATTAAACATAAATGAACAACAATAATATTACCTATTATAGCACATCTCATAGACCTGCTGGGCCCCCATGGGCATTTAAACAAGAATCAAGCCATGAGAAAGATTAGCCATGCAAGAGATTGTTTCAGAACCCAAGCAATTATTTACTGTTAACTAAGCCATGGCACACACTTGGTTCACCGGCAACACATCTCATAGGTGGGCTATTCCTATAGACAGCCTTTCACACTAGATATTAAGAAGCCCCCATGGGCAAATTATTTCACCACAGTCATATTCTTTTGCCACAGGCCTGCTAGTTCTGCCACAGGCATATTACTTCACCATAGGTATATCAATTTCTATCATAGGCATCATTATTATCTTGCCACAGGCATACTAGTTTCACCATAGGCTTATTAGTTTTGCCACAGGCTCATCACCATAGGCATAATTAACCATTAATACCTTGCTTAATATGATAAATCTCAAAAATAATAAGCTAATGCAATATATTTTCATGCCAATAATACTTTGCTGTTCAAACCAGCTTCAGATATAAGCTGTATAAAATACCCATGCTAATGCTATGCTGATGATAATGCTATTATTGATGCGAAAAAGCTGAATTTCAAAACTAAAACCAGCTTAAAAGCATTTCCATACCAAAGATATATTTTTGTTCAAACTACATACTCAAACGTATATATGCATACTTGGATATTAGATCAATAACATTCATTTCTTATTTCCATGATTGTATACATAAACATAGATGCTGTAAATTAATAAGAATCTAATTTTCTTTTATAGTAGACTATTTTCAAATCAAATTATGATGAAAAATACCATCGTTACAAGGAATTCACTCACCTCTAATAGTTGCTAGGTCACCTTGATATTTGACTCATCCAAGCATCCCTTTTTAAGTTCTTTTCCTTTTCTATACCTTCTTTATTTTTACTTAAGAACTAGAACAACAATACTAAGGAAAAACCAGTGAACAGCCCCTTAGGAAATGAAAAATTAATGAATTACCTTGCTAGATGTCAATCTTATGAATTAGCTGGCAGATAGCTTGATTTTGCAATCCTCTATTTATATAAAAATAGATGCTGAGTAATCTCCATAAAAATATTTTTAAAATCTTCAAGTTCAGTAACTCTATAGAATCCCGCCGCTCAAGCTTTCCTGCAGCTCGAGTCGACCCCTCATGAACTCGAGTCGACTTTATCCCCTGAGTTTCAAAATTTTATTTTAAATCATAAAATTATACTTCCAAGTTGCCACCCACACCAAAATTATCAAAGGAACTTGCTAAATATAATTTATTCTATGCTCAATAACCATCAAAATTTAACTTTAATACTATTGTTATTAATCAAATTCTTTAACCATTTGCTGTTAACTAATAATTACAGTGATGCTTTATTACCACTAACCAACTACTCATTCAATACTTAAATATATTGGGAATGATAAACCATATCACACCTGAGTAAATACTAATATGAAATGCAAATCTCTCAAACTACCACATCCTCGGTTTAAGGTGTTACAGTGCTGCAGCCCTGTTCTTTGAGATCTAAAAGAAGAAGCCTAGATCCAAGCCGAGGAATGAAGCCTGCAAAAAAGAGAGCACTTCAGGAGCTTTGAAGTTCTGATCGAGATCATCTCTATATGGATACTAGTAGAGATCGAATACTTATGCAGCTCAGATGCGAACTCTGAACATTTATAGGATCCAATTCGAGAAAGAAAAGGAAAAAACATTCAGGTATAATTTTTTTTCCTATTTTATGATTTCAGATCTATATCTTAAATTTATTTATGCATGTTAGATGATCCTAGGTGTGATTTAAATTTTGAATCTGTATGCTTGGATGTAAAAATTATTTTTATATCTACTTCTACTGCGATTAGGATAATCAAAATTTTTTTTGCATGTGAATTATCCTGAAAACCAACACTAAGTAGATAATTTAAAAATATTCTTAGTCATCAATTGAGGAGATATTTAAAACAAAAAAGGGGGATCCCAATCCAAGTCATGGTTTAGATAGGATCATGAGATGAATCTAAACATCTTTGATGGATCCACATCCAATCAGATTTGGATCTAATCAATAGGATGATTTCACAAAAGGTTGGCTTTCCCTCTGTCCTTTTTTTCTTTTCTTTCTTCTTTCTTTTTTTTTGCCATCCTTCCTTTTTGTCCTTTCGCTCTCTTTTTTTTTTTTGTTTTCTTCTCTTCTCTCTCTCTCCCCCTCCTCCCGTGGCCACCATAGGATGCTAAAATAGTGGCCTTTTTAAAAAAGAAATGAGGGAAGGGTAAAGGGGATGAGGTCGACAATCGGGCGATGGTGGCATGGCCAAGTGCCGCCAGCGGTAGCGTCTCGACTGACACTACTGATTCCTAACAAAAATAGTAAAAAATAGAAGAATTAGGGAGGAAAAATAGGTTTTTTGATGATGGCGGCTCGATTGTGGCAATTCATATAAGAACCAGTTCCATAGGACCCAAAACTTTTCAAAAAAAGGGGGGGGGGACTTCGAGTGAAACAAAGGAACCATGTCCCTCGCTAATCTATGGCCTTAGGGGGGAGATAAGGCCCCTACCTGATAAGAGCCTTGCGCCAGTAGGAGAGTTTGGATCAATTATGCTACTGAGATCTGACTTTATCCAAGGATAATCGAGCTTATCCTCTTTCAATTCTCTTCTTTTAAATTAAAACCACTCCCTCCTCGATTGACTCCACCATCTATTCTTATCCACCTACCTCTTCCCTCTTTCTCATCTCCAGCGGCCATCGTGCCACCTTGCCCAAGCATCACCACCTCCATAAAACCCTATTTTCTCTTCTTAAACCCATCGTTGCTTTGCTTTGAGAGTTTTTGAGTGGGATACAGTCGAAATTCATCTTGTCGGCTGCAACCATCACCACCGTCACCATCTCTAATAAGCCTCCTTCCCTATCTTTCCTTTTTGGCCTTGAGTATTGTTGCCATGGAACAAGAGGGGAGTACCTCTTTTTTCCTCTTTTTCTTCGACTAACCTGTCACCACTAGCCAGACTACTGCCTCTAGTGTCACTGTGCCACCATCACTGGCCGCTCAGGTTGAATCACAATTGACCCCCACCCCCTCTTGTTGCCCCTTAGGAAGCCCCAAGAAATGTTGGGTTTAGTTAAGAAGGAAAGAAAGAGAGAGAAAAATAAGAAAGAAAGAGGAAGAGAGAGAGAGAGACTCAATTCTTTTTGATGAACCTGACTTATTGATGACCTCCAATCTGATTGAGTTTAGGTCAAATCAAATTGATAGATCTGACTCGAGAATCGACCCCAACCTTGACATAGATCCAGACTAGATAAAGAGTCTTTTTCTATTCACCTTAATTTTTCTCGAATTGAAGGCTAATAAAACTTGTTATCTACTTGTGCTAGAGCCTTCATTATCGGAAGAACATTAAATCTAGAGATCGGATTAAGAAGATCATAGAATTTTGGATCTAACCAACAATAAGTTACCTTTTATCCCTGAGTTTTTAATGCATATAGTTTAAAATTAGATTTTGCATATAAAATTTATTACAATATTTAGATATTATAATAGTTGGAAAGTATGTATTTATACATGAAAGATAATTTAAAATATTGAATCAAGTATTGTGTCATTTCAGCATTATTATAAATATGAAATGAGATGATTTTCTTATTTTAATATTACATGACTTTTAGAAACAAGATTATTCATGCACAAATTTTAAATAAAATTATTCTCTTGCTTCTAGAAATAAGATGTGACTTGATATTATTATGAAAATAAGTTTACTTATATGGTTATGGTGAAATAATAAAAAAAATTCTCTAGTTATACTATAATTCAGATTTAGCCAATGAGACTGATCATTGGTCACACATCAAAAATATATTTTTTTCGGACCTAATCAGTCGGAGCAAATCACTGGCAGAGCTAGTTCTTTCAGATCTAGCCAATCAAGGCTGATCTCTGACACATTTTGATGCATCATGTGTATATATTTCAAAACTAGTCTCTTTGCTTTATCATGGGGTTAATCATGGCGGTGTAATTCAGAGTTAGTTCCTTTTGGGGCTAGCTAATCGAGATTGTATTGAAATTTGACGTCTCAAGATTCGATCTGTAAGGAGCCCACAGTGAGATCCAGAATGATGAATAGAGTCTAATGAGCTCAAGAACAGCTCAAAGGGTGTCCAGATGGAGAAACTATGTGTGAAAGAAGGTCAGAGCATGATAGAATGGCCCACGAAGCGACGGAGGCTGTGGCAGAGCGAGCGCGCATAGTGGAGCATGGGCCGGCCGTTAGCAAGCAGCCTAGCGTATAGATATGCGGGTGGGGTCCAAGCCCAGATCAGCATGTGTAGGCACATCCCGCACGGACTTCTCACATGGTCCATGCACAGTGCGTGGATTGGTGGTCCATGGGCCGTCATGTGGACCGACTGGGCATTTTTCGTCCGATTTCTCGTGGTCTACGTGAATCGATGGGTGGTTTCTCATCCATTTCACATGATTTATAAGTATTTTGGTGGATCAGAGACTCAGTATTGCATGATCCGATAGATAGGAATGCGAGTGGCATGATGGCATTGATCTTGAGAGTTGATCGAATGGTCAGAAACTAGTTTGAGTTATAAACGGATCGCAGACTCTGTCTTGAGCTAGGATTTTGGCCTTTAAGAGGCCTGTGGCAAAATAGAGAGCACAGTGGTGAGTTTGGTAGAATTCTGAGATGCAGTCGAGAGTGAGTTCGACAGCAGTAGTAGCAGATCCGGAAGGGTGCCGATAGAGAATAGAGATAGGAGTGCTTCAGCCAGACTGTTAGGTAGCAGACAGCGATCGCTTCAGAGGTTCAGATGATCTTCCTAGAGAGAGAGCTTTTATGAAAGAGAGCTTCTTATTGAGAGAGAGATTGGATGTATGAGAGTTAAGGGTGTGATCTCCTCTTATAATTTTTTTTCATAGTGAAGCTTGCATGCCTTATGGAGGTGAGCCTTTTGGCTGATCTATGTATTTGATTATATTTCTATTTTGTTTCTTCTTTCTTTCTACTAAGATGCATGGTATCGAAAAGATTCTATGGTGGTGGTGTCTTAGCCAGATATCTCCAACAAGTGGTATTAGAGCAGATGATATCACAACAAGTGGTATCACAACGAGACGGTATTAGGGTGCAGGTTGCGACGGTGGTGATCAAAATTGAAGATGGAGAAGACAGGCTCAATTAAGGTGGAGGTTAATAGGTTTGATGGAAAGATCAATTTCTTTTTGTGGCAAGCGATGGTGAAGGACGTGCTCATCTAGCAAGGGTTGATCGATGCTATCTTATGTGAGAAGAAGCCGACCACCATAGAGGTGCAAGATTGGAGGCAGCTCCAGATGCAGGCAGTGAGTATGATCCGCTTGTATCTAGTAGATGAGGTGGTGATACATGTACTTAGCAAGATTTTTCTGATGGTGACGTGGTCGAAGCTCAAGGAGTTGTACATAGCAAAGTCTCTCACTGACGCTCTCTTTCTCTAGAGGTAGTTCTACCAGCTATAGATGGAGAAGGGACGAGCATACAGGAGCATCTCAGCCACTTTCAGATGATCCTCACCGACCTTCTTAGCATTAGTAAGAAAGTTGAGGAGAAGGTCAGGGCGCTGATCTTGCTAGCATTGCTTCTCCCTTCGTATGAATCATTGGTGACTGCTCTTCTAGTAAGAAAGAGCACCATCAAGATGAATGAGTCACCATGATGATTCTCCAAAATGAAGTTCTCAGAAGAGAAAACCCAATTTCGAGCTCAGATGGCAGCAACTTAATTTTGGTGATTTTTGGAGGAGTAGGAGGCGGCAGATGAAGCGACAGGAGATCGCGATGAGGACGGTCCAAGTTCGGGATGAGGGACTTGAGTAAGATCAGACGTTACTGTTGTGATAAGTTGGGGCATCTAGCCATAGATTGCCCTCAACTCAGAGTCAGACGAGGGCTATTGCAGTGATGGCTAATAGTGAGTCAGAGGATGATGTCTTGAAGATATCTGATGAGGTATCTACTTCTTTTCAGCTGTGAATTTTAGATTCTATATGCACCTATCATGTATGTTGTAGAGAGGAGCAGTTTGATTTTCTAGAGAGCAGTAAGGACACTATTTATTTATCGGATGGATCAAGTTGTGTGATCAGAAGTATCAAGACGGTCAGCTGGAGGATATATGATGATGCAGTAAAAAGATTTAGAAAGGTTCGATACATATCCGATTTCAGATGAAATCTTATCTCACTGAGCAGACTAGATTCGAGAGACTACAGGATGGTAGCTGGTGAAGAAATCCTGAAGGTGTTGCATGAAGATAAGATTATTCTGGAGGGAAAGAAGAGAATGAAAGGACACTACTACTTGGTGGGGAGCTTAGTACAAGGTGGAGTTTCTGGAGCCAAGAGAACCTGCGAGTGAGGTGGAGCTCCAGGTGGAGGTGGATCGGACACGAGATGCAAGACTTGAGAGGATAAGAGGCGATATTGTAGGGTAAGATTTTCATTACGACAGGAGGATACCCCAAGTAGGTCTTAGGTCAGGAGAAGAACAGCATACGATGGAGATGGGATCGAGCAGTCTGGCTCAACTCCTATATTTGTCCATCCATAATCAGTAGGTGATTGTCTTAGGGCATGGGGGCAAGAAAATTCAGAAGCTCTTAGAGTTAAGAGGAGGCTGAATGTCAAGTCGAGATGGAGATTGTTGAGATTTAACATCTCAAGATTCGGCACACAAGAAGTCCACAGCAAGGTCCAGGATGATGAATGGAATCTAATGAGCTCAAGAACAGTCCAAATGGAGTCCAAATAGAAAAACTACGTACAAAAGAAGGCCAGGACATGGTGGCACGATTCATAGAGTGGCAGAGCGAGCATGTGCGATGGTGAACAAGCCAGCTGCAAGCACGTGGCCCAACACAGAGACGGGCAGGACCGGCCCAGGCCTAGATGGGTGTGCAGGCGCGGTCCACATGGACTTCTCACACGGTCCATGCATGGTGCATGGACCAGCGGTCCATGGGGTGTCACTTGGATCGACCGAGCATTTACCGCCCGAATTCTCATAGTCTACATAGATGATGGGTGGTTTTTCATCCATTTCTCATAGTTTACAAGCATTTTGGTGGATCGGGGACTCAGTATTGCATGATCTGATGGATAGAAATGTGAGTGGCTTGATGGCATTGATCTTGAGAGTTGATCAGACGGCTAGAGGCTAGTTTGAATTATAAACGGATTGTAGACTCCATCTTGAGCTGGGATTTTAGCCTTTAAGAGGCCTGTGGTAAAACAGAGAGCATGGTGGTGAGTTCGATAGAATCTTGAGACTCAGTCGAGAGTGAGTTCGGCAACAGTAGTAGCAAATCCTGAAGAGCATCGACAGAGCACAAAGATAGGAGTGTTTCAGGCAGACATCAGGCAGCGGACAACGATCACTTCAGGGGTTCGGAGGGTCTTCCTAGAGAGAGCTTTTGTGAGGGAGAGCTTCTTGTTGAGAGAGAGATTGGGTGCATGACGGTTGAAGGTGTGATCTCCTCTTATAATTTTTTTTTTATAGTGAAACTTGTATGCTCTATGGAGGCAAGCCTTTTAGCTGATCCACGTATTTGATTATATTTTTATTTTATTTCTTCTTTCTTTCTACTGTGACATATCATATCGAAAAGGTCCTATGATGGTAGTGTCCTAGCCAGACATCCCTAACAGATTGATTACTGACATACATTGATGTGTCACATATTTGTTATTCAAAGCTAATCTCTTTTGGCCCTATCACAGGATTGATCGTGATCGTAGTCACCAAGAATTAAGAGAGAATTTTTGAATTTTACTGTTATGCATGGCATGTTGTGAAAGAAAATTATATTGTTACATATTATTGTTAAATTACTATATTTTATAAAAAAATTATACTTGATCTTTTAGAGATATTGGTAACTTACTAAGCCCATAAAGCTTACTTCCTCTTTTGTATTTTTTTCAGATCCAGAAGATCATATGGGACTTGAAATTGAGCAAGTAAGGAGCATAGGATCTTAGAAAATATTTACTTAGTTTGTTTTTGAATAAATATCAATATTGATTAAGAGGAGATATTGGTAAACTATATTTTATTTGAATCAATAAAATTAGAGATTTACTTACACTACCACTGCCTGAGTATGATTTGATATAATATTTTTGAATGTGAGGGCTAGCCTTATATATTTTTTAGGACTTTACCTTAAGAAGTATGTGACTATCATGTATTTGATCCAGATGTTGGGTTCGAAGTATGACAGATTAGTATTAGAGCTTAGGTTAAAAATCAGAAGGATTTAAATTAATGAGAGTGGGGTAAAATTAGGATTTTGATTGAATACATGAAAATAATTACTGGTACTAGAAATTCAATGATTTTTTTATAATGTTTGATATTATTTTGCAGATAAAAATTGAATTTCTTAGAACTTTGCTTTTGATAAATATAGAAGATTTGCATTGTTAAAATTTTGGTTAAATACATCAAGCCTAGTTCTAGGAAGAATGTCATGGTGACTAAATAATTGATATATAGAGATATACTTTGAATAATATAGGTGGGTTATATTATGTTGTGTTAGCATTGGATTTATTTTGAAAATTTATTCTAGATATGATTACAGAATATGATAATAATCTTGAATTTATCGAAAGACTATGGTTATTTTGATTGATAAAGAGAATAGAAAGAAGATAACCAAATGATTACTTAAAGATATAGTAAGGAAGACTTCTATGATATTGCAAGATCTAAGTAATAGAAAGGCATTCTATTAATAGTTATTAGGAATAATTTTTTTTACCTATGTTTTGAGTGGAACTTCTAAAGTTGATTGTTCTCTTTAATTATGATGCTCTAGCAAGTTACAAGATCATAATAGATAAGTCAGAAGTTGAGTTTCTCAAAAGAAAGAGATTGATTTGAATTGTCAAGATGATCCAGAGTTGGCTTGACTCAAATCAAATTTAGAAATTAAATATCTTGATCATACAATGGTATAAACAGGCAATTATCTTGTGGGATAATTATGATCCGATGTACTTAGACAATAAAAATCTTTGCTTAGATTTTATATAATTTTAATCTAGGATCATTAAGAAATTTTAGAGAATGTTATCAGAGTTATGCAGTGGAAGTGTGGTGGTCGAGTCATTTAAATTGATCAACAGTATTGATTATGGTTTGAAATATATTATTATGGAAGATATGATTTTTTTCAATAATAATAAAAAAAAAATTATCATAAAGAGAATGTGAGAACTATGGATTCTTAGGCTAGTCATGATATGGCTATACTTATTTTGCTAAGAAAAGTTTTGACTACCTTATATCTAAGGTTAGTTGATAGTTAATTAAATTTGATCTATTTGTCAAGTATTTGAATAAATTTATTGTGATTCATTTCCTCCTTATGCTCTCAACTTCGACATAGGAATCATGATATCGATACTTTATCTTCTTGGATTTAATTTTTATGATTCAATTCTAAGATCATTTCCATCATCATGATGGATTATTGTTGTCTAAAGCCATTAATATATAATCATAAGCACCTTCACAGCCATTTGATTATTTAATTTTAGTCAAGGTGGGTCATTATCTTTTATGGGATCAAAACTTCATCATAGTGTTTGTGCCAAATTCATTCCAAACTCTATTCTAAATACAATTTATTATGATAATCAATCTTACTATAAGGGTTTTGCATCCAATTGATCCCAGTTCAATCTTAAATGAATATGCATTTATTTCAATCTCAGAGTCTTGGTCACTCAATTAATGTGGATCTTATTAATCTATATCTTAGTCTTAAATGTGATAAAATTTTTTTGATTGCATTGATTTCAATCAAGAAGAAACGAGATCTTTGATTGTATATTGAAGGGACAAAATTTTAGAATTTATGTGGAGGTGCCCAGTTGTGAAGTATTCTTAAAAAGAGTCTGTGCTTTGGTATGAAAATATGCATGAGCATTGTGGTTGACCTGAGGGGTTAGATTACTTATGAGCATTATAATAATATGATCATGTGTTCAGTTTAAAAGAAATGCCAAGTTAAGATAAACTAGTATATATAAATTTTGGGTTGAGCACCTTCCACTTCGAAAGATCTAGATTTCTCAATTTTGAGAATGAATTTTTTTTTAAGAAGGAGAGAATGTGAGAACCAGTCTCATTGGACCCGATTCAGTGTGGTTCAACATGAAGTTGGTAAGTCTTACCGACTTCATCAAAATTTTTTGAAAAAAAAGGGGGGCGAACTTTGAGCGAAATAGGAGAACCATGTCCCATGCTAATCCATGACTGTGGGGGGGGGAGATAAGGCCGCGAGGGCGACCTGATAAGAGCATAGGAGAGTTTGAATCGATTACACCACTGAGATTTAACCTTGTCCAAGGATAACCGAGCTTATCCTCTTTCAATTCTCTTCTTTTAAAAAGCCCTCCTCCCTCAATCGACTCCACCATCTATTCTTCTCTGCCTACCTCTTCCCTCTTCTTCATCTGGTGGCCACTGTGCCGCCTTGCCCAAGCATCGCCACCTCCCTAAAATCTTATTTTTCCTTCTTAAACCCATCTTTGCTCTGCTCTAGGAGTTTTTAGGTGGGATACCATCGAAATGCGCCCTACCAGCTGCAACCATCACCACCGCCACCATCTCTAGTAAGCCTCTTTCCCTCTCTTTCCTTTTCGGCCTTGAGTACCGTCGCCATGGAACAAGAGGGGAGTACCCCTTTTTTTCTCTTTTACTTTGGTTAACCTATCATCATCGGCCAAACTGTCATCTCTAACATCGTCGCACCACCACTGCTAGCTGCTCGAGCTGTATCACAACTGACCCCCACCCCTCTTGTTGCCCCTTAGGAAGCCCAAAGAAATCTTGGGTTTGGCTAAAAAGAGAGAGAGAGAGAGACACAAACAGAGAAGGAAAAATAAGAAAGAAAGACAAGGAGAGAGAGAATTCTTTTTGGTGAACCTGACTTGCTGATTAGATCCAATCCAATTGAGTTTAAGTCAAATCAAATTGATAGATTTGACTCGAAAATCGATCCAAACCTTGATCTAGAATCGAGCTAGCTAGACTAAGAGTCGCTTTCTATTCGCCATAAGTTTTTTTGAATTGGAGGCTAATAAAACTTGTTATTTGCTTATGCTAAAGCCTTCATCATCGAAAGAAAATCGGATCTAGAGATCGAGTTCAGAAGATCATAAAATTTTGGATCTGATCGACAATAATTTTTTTTTATTTTTGAATTTTTAATGTATATTCATTTGTTTAAAAATTAGATTTTGTACATAAAGATTATTACAATATTTAGATATTATAATAGTTGGAAAGTATGTATTTATATATGAAATATAATTTAAAATATTGGATCAAGTATTATGTCACTTTAGCATGATTACAAATGTGAAATAAGATGATTTTCTTATTTTAATGTTGCATTACTTTTAGAAACAAGATTATTCATGCATGAATTTTGAATAAAATTATTTTCTTGCTTCTGGAAATGAGATGTGACTTGATATTATTGTGGAAATAAGTATGATTATTTTGTTATGGTGAAATTATAAGAAAAAAATCTCTAATTAGATGATGATTTAGGTTTAGCCAACGAGATTGATCATTGATCATATATTAGAAACATATTTCTCTCAGATCTAACTAATCGAGGCTGATAGCTGGCAGAGCTAGTTCTTTCTGATCTAGCCAGTCAGAGCTGATTGCTGGCATATGCTGATACATCGTATGTATATATTTTGAAACTAGTCTCTTTATCTTGTCACGGGTCTAATTATGGCCGTGTGAATCAAAACTAGTTTCTTTCGGATCTAGCTAGTTAGGGTTGATCGCTAGCATACGTTGATGTATCACATATTTGTTATTCAGGGTTAGTTTTTTTTGAACTTTATTACGGGGCTAATCGTAGCCATAGTCAATAAGAATTGAGAGAGGATTTTTGGATTTTATTATTATGCATGGCATATTGTGAAAAAAAAATTATGTTGTTATATATTACTGTTAATTGCTATATTTTAAAAAGAATTGTGCTTGATCTCTCAAAGATATTGGTAACTTATTGAGCTCGTAAAGCTCATTCTTTTTTTATTTTTTTCAAATCTAGAAGATCCTATAGGGCTTTGGACCAAGCAAATGAGGAGCATAGGATTTTAGAGAATGTCTACTTAGTTTATTCTTGAATAAATATTGATCTTGATTATGATGAGATATTGGTGAACTATCTTTTATTTGAATCAATAAAATTAGAGATTTACTTGTACTACCATTATCTGAGTATGATTTGATATAATAATTTTGAATGTCAGGACAGGCCTTGTATGTTCTTTAGGACCTTATCTTAAGAAGTATGTGGTAATCACGTGCCCGATCTGCATGCTGGGTCCGGAGTGTGATAGTTCAGCAGCTGTCGAAGGTGAGGGACAAGAGAGGAGGAGGGGTTTTAGTGATGGAATAGCCAAGGAGAGGTGGGTTTAAGAAGAAGAAAGTGGGAAGGGGATAAGCTCAATTTGTTCATGGATGAAGTCGGCCTTCACTGGTGTAACCTATCCAAATGGCCTTTGGCCGTCCCTCATCGGCCCATGTCACTCATCTGGCCGCTCTCGCGGCTATATCTTCCCCAATGGAGGATCAGGCAAGGGATAAAATTTTTCTATTCCGATCAAATAAATTTTGAAAATGGGGTCTAATTAGACTGGCTCTCTCTCTCTCTCTCTCTCTCTCTCTCTCTCTCTCTCATGCATTTATACATGCACCTTGCAAGAATGCATCATTGACTCAGCTGACTGTCTTACTGAGTTAGTCTGCTTTGGGATTATTGAATCAAATAAAAGTTAGTTACTAAATGTTACTGTTTGTCACCCTTCCATTGGAATCAAAAAGAGCTGAAAGCAATAGCTGGACGATCACTGTTTGGTAGGCAAAAGAAAACCTAGGAATGTATGATGAGATTGATGCATATCGCTTGTTCAGATTGACTAATGGTCCAGCATGCCAGTTATAAGATTATGTGAGAAATGTATGAGACTATGTACTCTCACACTCGAGTAGTGCGAGCGCCCGCTTGTACAAAAAAAAGAAAAAAAAAGAAGGGAAAATGAAGGAGGAGGAGGAGAAAAGAAATGTATGAGACTATGAGATAGACTTGATTGTTTCTCTATGCACTTTTCAAGGTCAATGTCCAAGAAGATCTAAGTTGGGTTATTAGAAAGAGGGCAGAACCAGGATCTGAGAAGCTTCATGAATAAGATCACAAGTCATAAGCAAGGGTGGATGCATTTAAATGAGCCAACACCATGGGTATCATGTTGATATTCTCATTATAGACCTGGTCATGGAACTCGCTTCTCAAGCACCTACTTCAGAATATTAGTCCCCAAAAAACAGTGCCAGAATACTACTTATGACTGAATGTATTGCCTCTTAACCAAGAGACCTGCTTGAATTTGGACAAAATGCTTCCATTGAGAGCAAACGCATCAGGAGATGGCGACCATTATGAATTTAAATGAGTTACATGACCATATGAATCATTCAGTTGACAAATATGTGCTGTTACTCGTAGCGAGGAAAAATTATTTTGCTTCTTTTCAGATTAAAAGGAAATGATATTGAACTAATTAATATCAGTACTATCAACTTCTAACTCGAATCTAACTTGAGGCAAAAAGAAATTTGACCATTTAATATCTTTATATTTTGTGTTGGAATTGGAAGCTATGTTCGTGTTGTAAGCTTTGACCAACTGCTTAGTTTGATAACTGATAAACTGAGCACTGTTGAATATTAAATGTGCCAGGCAACAAAGTTCTAGTCATGGGTTACCAAAATAAAGGAAAAACAGAGTTCTAGTCATGTAATGGATGGAATTCACTTCATCAACCTAGCAAAACAAGGCATACATTTGGTGTGCAGCTAACAGAAGTATAAATTCAATATAAGGCTCGAAAAAGAAATCTGGCAGAAAACTATGAATCTTTTCGGCCACCCAAAATATGCTCCCTGAATACGCACCGGCATTGTACAAACTCTTCACCCACCACAATATAAACTCACTGGCTGTGATGGAGTATTTGAGGTATTGAGATGCTACATAAACTTTGGATCATTATACCCAGAGTGCTATTGAAATCATCTATGATGCCATCTGATATTGAAGCTTATTAAATCTACAATTGGGTTGGCCCCAGTATCTAGGTATTTATGGCACTGTATCTATGGCAGTCAAGGGACTTCTCCTTTGGTGCACAGGATTTTCAGGAGTAGGAGTTTGGAAACTAACTTGATTGACTTAGCGTAAGGTATCTCTAAAGTAATCTCAATCATGTTAACATGGGCTTCTCTAGGCTTTCTTTCTCATGGGCCTTTGCTTTGCTATCTCCTTCTAGGTGACATCCCATGCCTTCCCATATTAGAAGATGGAGCAATTCTTTGTGCACTGCACGTGGTGCAGAAAAAGGCACACTATGCATGGTGATTCGCTCACACACGGGCCCGGGGATGTTGGTGGGAAAAAAAAAAATTTTTTTTTTTTTGCCAGCCCTGTGCGAGAGTTAATCACTGTGCATAAAGAATTTTGCTTAGAAAATGAGTAGCTTGTTTCTTTTGCACCACTGGCAAAACCACAAGAAATTATTGCATGAAAAGAGAGACTATAGAATGCAACTAGCACAAAGCGAAGACTCTGGCTCAATAGGTGTTAGACTGCAGGTGGCAAGTAAGCATACAGATATGGATTGGATATATGCATAATTACATATTCATATTGATATTTGTTGTTGCCCCTTTCCGATTGGGGTGCCACAAAGCAGGACAGCTCGGATTGCTGGATCGCTGGAGTAGGCGGGCGCCGAGTCAGGACTTCGATCACCTGCAAAGAAAGTCCGCATGCTAGAAAAAGAGATGGGGAGGTTCTTCAGCGGGGAACCCTCTGATGGTTAAGTCAGTGATAGCTGGAGAGAGAGAATAGTAGAAGATAGTGAGAACGAGAGTCGAATTCAGAGATCCCCCTTCTTTTTCTATCCTTTTCTTTTTATAGAAAAGTTTATTAGATGGTTACCATATGTCGGAACTAGAGTAGTGGTTATCAGAGCCAGAGTAGTAGGTGTCAGCAGGTTGTTATAAGGCCTGCCACCCACATTTGGAGAAGTAGTAGGTCATTATAACAGAATGCCAACTCAGTAGATCCCATGCACCAAGAAGCTCCTTGTGGCATCCGAACTGGAGGATGGTTTATAGAGAACTGGGGTAGAAATGGTATGGGATTGGTAGACATCTGACGACGTAGATCTTGTCGAGTTACCGATCTCCCGTAAATGGTCGACTAGATATCAATGACTATGACGCTGTTTGGATTACATGAGTTATTCAGATCATGTATCTTAGATCATCAGGTCATGATGCTAGGTGTCTATCACATTTTTGAAAATTGGACATGTCATTAGGTGAATAAAATATGCTCCGACACTTGTCCTTCATTTTTTAGTCTGAAGTATTCGTACTGAAAAGTAGTTCATTAATAGAATTCCAAAGTCATGCATCGAAGTGAGCTTTTCTATCACTGTGATGCTTAGTTGATGAGGCCGAAGTAGTTGAACACCACTTCGGACTTGTTCTGATGTGATGAGAGTTCTGTAATGACTTGAATCAACGACATCTTGTTTCGAACTGTTACCGAGATGAGTCTTCGACTGGAATCTACGGTCGTCAAGTGCTCCTCGATCTAACTATCATTCAAAGCTTGTAACGGCATGATCTCTATTATAGAACTATTACCTGCCATCTTGCAGTTATTGCCAATCATGGCAGAAAAGGTGGCACGCTGTTTGATTCTGAAAAAAAGTGATGGACATGTCCTTTCTGCCATTAATGTCAATGTAGGATTCGAGGCATTGTGATGATTTCAAAAGAAATGATTTTTTGCAAATCTTTTCAGCCCACCAAGTGATACCACATGATAATATTTCAAGCATTGAATAAGAATGAGAAGATCTTAGCCATCGAAGGTCTTCATATTTATTTGGTTGCTTGAGTTTTATTTTCATTTTCTGCCATTGCTGCTGCTACTTTAATTCTGAGATTTTTCTATCGAAGCTTTTTCCTTCTAGATAGTCTTTGAGCGTTTCTAGGTTAAATCTCCGGTAAGGAACTCCTTCTAGCTGGTTCCTCATTCTTCTTCTTAGGTTTTTCAACTCCTTAGGCTTCTTAGTTTCCTATTTTTCATCTTCTTTCGATTTTCACTCTTCTTTCTTTGGATTTCATGGTTCACCATAGGCTTAGATTAGATGAAAGTTCAGAATCCTCGAGTCCTCCCAAGATAGCTCCTCCAAAGGCTTTTGATGGAGCTTCCCATGGATAGGGTCATGCATCCTTGGGACCCGACCATGAAGAGTTCCATCTTACTGAATCTGACTTGAGAGAATTTTGGATTCAGTACGTCATTTCCTCTGAGTTTAGGCTGGTGGTTCCAGGTAAGGATGATAGGATTTTAGAACTTTTAGATGATTGTGTTGCCTTTTATGAGGAGGCACTTTTTTTTCGATCTTCGATTTTTCTTGCATTCTTTTATTTGCAATCTTTTAGACTACTATAGGATTCTTCTCACCCATATAGCTCCAAATGGGATTAGATCCTTAATAGCTTTTATCTTGATCTACAACATCGTTAAGGTTTCTCTCCAATGTTCACTTTTTTGATCTTTTTTTATTTTAAAAATGCATCCATACGATAAGGATTGGTGATATTTCTCACCTTAATTGAAGTGTAAGATTGTAGCTAGTCTTTCATCTTCGGTCCATAGTTAGAAAAATAGATTCTTTTTTATTTCTTCAGATCGTTCCTGGGGCTTTAAGATCACCTGTGGTAAGCCTTAGAGCTGAACTTTAGGAAAGATCCTTCTAAAATAGATTTAGATGATTACAATAAATTGGTCAGAATTCCAGCCATCCAGTTCCAGAATCTTTTGATCGAGTGGGGTCTGTTCGATGTAGGTATCAGCCTAGTCGGTCCCCAATGTAGGTCACTTTTCTTTGTACTTTTGATTATTTTCTCCTCCTTTTTTATTGCTAACTGCTAACTTATCCTTGTTGTCTTTATTGTTGCAGAAATGAAGCTCAACTTTAACAATCTTGCGGTCGCACCATCGAAGAAGAAGAAGAGATTGGGCCCACCTTCAAAAGCTTAGCCCCAGAAGAGAAAGAAGATTATGGTATCTAGCCCCTGATCTCGATCGAAGTCTTCCAAAGTGGAGGCGATTGCAGAAGAGCCGAGGTCAAAGGTTCTCAAGGTCTCCGTGCTGGAAGTTGTGGTTGTCATCCCAATGATGGTGGCTCCAAGGCCTTCTTCGAAAGTTATCTGACCTCTTTCTCAGCCCATCATCCGAGAGGAGATGATCACTCTGATGAAGACAGTGAAAAAGGATGCATCAGTGATCATAGACGGTTAGCTTGCTTGGGAGTTGACCAATCTTACTATTCTTCCTACAGATCGGGAACTGCAGAAGAGTCTGACTACCGAGGGTGCACTATACGCTAGTTCTATTAGTGTCATCACGATGAGCCCTTCTTTTTTTTTATCCTCTCTCTCTTTCTTCTTTTTTATCATCTATTAATTTCATTTTCAGATGATTAACTCCCTCAATGTCATAAGAGAAGCCTTAGCCAATCAAGGACGGGCTAAAGCATCTCTTGAGGATAGGTTGAGGAAGGCAGAAGAGAAGTGGAAAGAGGCTAAAGAGGTATTATTGGCCATTGAGTTGAAGCTTGAAACCACCGAAGGTGTCAAGATGCGACTGGCATTTGACCTTGAGGAGGCTCGAGAGAAAGCGAGGTCTCTGGAGGAGAATCTCAATATAGAGTGGGAAGAGAGAAAAAGGGATTTGGCTAATCATCTCGAGTACAAAATGAAGACCAACAAGACCCTTGCTGCAATTGAAAGCAAGATCTTATGCACAGGGGTCCAAGTAGTGGAGGATTTCAGGGTGTTGGCTGCCTTCAAGGCCAAGGTTGTTGAAGGTACAATGTCTTCATACCATATCGGCTTCAAAGAGTGTTGGGACTTGATGAAGGAGTTGTATCCTGAGGTTGACATCGATCACCTTATTCCAAAGCTACATAAGTAGGTGGAGAGCAGTGATGAAGATGACAATGCCACTACTCCCGAAGCTGTAGCTCTGCAAGAGGTGATCAAACCTTTAGATGCCATGGGCACTGCCGAAGCAATGATTGCAAGTGTTATTGCAGACATTGCTCTTGACCAGGCACACGAAGAGGAGGTTTGATCTAATTCTATAGTCAAGGCTGCTCCTACTGATGCCGATGCTTCTGCTTCAACCAAAGCCTCTCTCACTCAAGCCGAGGTCTGACCATCTTTGACTAAAGACTTTGGGACCGACTCATTGGAAGGCTAGCCCAGATCAAAGGTCGATGCTAAAGCTTGATATCTCTTTGTAATTTTTAATTTTTTTTGTCTTCATCCTTTTGTAAAGACTTCGTAACAAAAGACTCATGAAATGAATTGAAGTATGTTTTGAGAAGTTCTTCTCTATGTTCCTCATTCATTTTCATTGCTTCTTCATTTATTCTTTGCTTGCAGACATTAGAGAAGCCTTGCCTGTATTGTGGAGACATCATCTACTTCAGTGATGAAGATAAAATTAAGAAGTCCACTACCATTGCAACTAGATTTCGAGCACTTACTAAGAACACAGGCCTCTCCTTCTGGGCATACGAGATGAGCTTCAACAAATGTATGGTGAAAATAAAGAAGTTCTTTTCGAACATCGACACAGCATTCTTGATATTGACAGAAATCGATGCTGAGCAGCTGTGTCAAGAAGTTTGGGAAGCTTCTTCGGACACATACAGTTGCATCGCTACCGAATCTCTTGACTTGGAGATCGGAGAGATCAGAGAACTAGGAGGTCAGGGTGATGGTGAAGGGTGGAGGGCCGAGGTCCCAAAAAAATCAGGTCGACCGCCAAAGCAACCTAAAGGTATAGAAGGTCATCGGAAGACAACGATGAGAGACTGAGGATGTAGAAGATGATGATTCATTTTTTGTATTCATTTTTCTTTTCTTTTTTTTAATACAAAGAATGTAATGAAACTGATGCGGGACATGATCTAGAATTCAGATACTATGATTCTAAAGATGCAACATGCAATCTAAAATCCATGCAAAAAAAAACTAAGATCAGTAATTAACTAAGTATTCAGCAAACAAATAGATTTGTTCAAGTTCTACCTTGATGATTAGGATATAATCAGATGAAAACAAAAAAATTAAGCAAATGGCAGATAAATTCTAGATCTAAAGTTCTATGGATCGTAGGCGATTAAGAAACCACCTATGATAGGATATGTCCCTAGATCTTTAACATGAAAATCTAATAATTAAGGAATAGGAACTTACAGAGAAAACCAATAATAATTTTTTTAAAAAAATATCGATTGAAGAGATCTCATGAGAGACACATCAGATAAGCCTAGAGGAGCGAGGTCACTTCCCTTCGAGATCATTGACGATCACATTCCAGATTGATCGCAAGGTAGGGTCGATGGACATCGTTGCATAGCTTGGGAATTCAGCAAAGGAGTCATAGCGCAGGATTTAATTCAAAGGGAACAAAGAGGAGAAGAGGGGAAAAAATAGGGAGAGAATAAGAGGAAGAAAGAAGAGGAGATGAGCGATATTTGATTCTCAAAAAAAATTTCTATGTTCTCTACGTTTCTTTTCTCTTTAACAAGCCTTTTATAGGTTGAACTAAACATAGAATAAACTACTGGGACTCTTTTATTTTTAAATGCTAAAATCACTTATCTTTATCCTTATCCAAATTTCAATTTAAATTAAACTAATCCTATCCTAACTAAAATAGACTAGAATCAATCAAATAGAAATAAACTGGCTAAAGAGATCCAGTCCAATTGACTCAATTAGGCTGGATTTACAAGACCTCATAAATAAAACTCAAAATAGAAGAAATAAAAAACTAAATCAAGATCCAACTTAATTAATTGAGCTGAATGGATGTCGGTCTGGTTCTTCAGCATCGTCCATGTGTCCAAGTTGGCTCCGATCGATCATCACTGATGATGGTGTCCACACCAATTCTCCTGGAGAGGGAAGAACTTAGTTTTGTTGGGAAAAAATTGGCTTTACTTTGATAATGCTCGAGCAGATCTGGGTCAATCTCCTATAGCTTCTCTCGAGAAATTCAGGTATCTTTAGACGTCGGTCTCCCTTGCCATCGAATCAGATATCACTGATAGTCTCGATTTCTGATCGAAACAATCTACTCATCCAAAATACTTTTGATTTGATCATGTCTCTTAGTTATTTTGGACTGTGGGCACTCAGGTTAAGGTTCACTCTCAATAGAAGTATCAGGCTTAAATGGATCACTAGATATTATTATTGGCTCCTTATATCTTATTAAATTGAAAATGTTAAAGGTAGAGCTAATACCATAATCAAGTGGTAAATCTATAATATATATATTCGATCCTAGTTTCTTTAAGATCTTAAATGGATCTGCTCCTTGTGCATGTAATTTCTTAATGGTTCCTAGGAAAAATTATTCTGGCCTAATCCGTATCATAACATAATCACCCTCAGCAAAATCCTAAACTCATTTTTGAGAATTTGCTAAGTGTTTATATTGTTGATTGCTGATATTAATCTTTTCGCGAATTTATTTATCTAGACCCCTAACATGCTGTGCAAATGATTCTGCTAACTCTGACACTCTAGCATGCACTGGTAATGGGATAAGGTCAACTAGCTTCCTAGGTTTATAACCATGCACTACCTCAAATGGACTCATACCAATGGACCTATTAATAGCACCTACCAAACATCGAAGTAAATTTCCTAAGCTTCTATTTACGACTTCAGTTTGGCCATCAGTTTGTGGGTGATATGATGAAGAAAACTTTAATTTTATCCCCACTACATGCCATAAGGTTTTTCAAAAATAGCTCATAAATCTAACGTTCCTATCAGATATGATTGTCTTTGGCAATCCATGCAACTTAATGATTTTATCAAAATATAATCGGATCCCTTTTGAAGCATCAAACATTTTGGGATAAGATAAAAAATGGATCATTTTCAAAAATCTATCCACTACCATGCAAATTGAATCATTTTTTCTAGCTGTTCATGATAATTCTAAAATAAAATCCATGCTAACATCTTGCCATGGACAGTCAGATACAGGTAGTGGGATATAAAGTCTAGTGTTTTACTTGTGCTGTTTTGCCAAAGCGCAAGTCTGACATTGGACAACTATCTAGGCAACATCATGCTTCAAACTAGGCCAATAAAATTGATTCTCTACAGCCTCAATGGTCTTATTTCTACCAAAGTATCTAGCTAGTCCACTAGCATGTAATTCCCACATAAAAAAATCTCGGACAGATATTCGGGGGATGCATAATTTATTATTTCTAAATAAATAGCCATGTTGCAAAATATAATCACTATACTCTCTAGATGATCCTTGCTGAAGTGAGAAATAAACATTCTTAAAGTCAGGGCACTCTCCATATTCTTCTTTAAGCTTTTCAAACCCTACAACCTCAACACTAACAGTCGAAAGTAGAGACACTCTCTGGCTAAGTGCATTTGCAGCTCGATTTTCTACTCCCATCCGATGTTTGAGAACAAAAGTATAGGCTGGAAGAAATTCAATCCATTGAGCATGTCTAGAGTTTAGTTTCTTCTAGGAGTTTAGAAATCTAAGGGCTTCATGGTCAGAATAAAGGACAAACTCTTACAGTAGCAAATAATATCTCCAATGTTTCAAAACCTAAACTATCGCATAAAATTTTTGGTGACATATAGAATACTTAAGTTTTGCATCATTTAATTTCTCACTAAAATATGCAATAGGATGACTGTCTTGACTCAAGATTCCTCCTATATCTACATCTGATGCATCACATGCAACCTCAAAACCTTTAAAAAATAAAAAAAATGCAAAATAGGTGCATGGGTCATCTTCTCTTTAATCTCTTGAAAGGTTTTATTGGCAGCTGTCGTCCACTCAAAGGTTTTCTTCCTAATGCAATTCATAATAGGGGCCATGATAATACTAAAGCCTTTGATAAACTGACAGTAGAAGGTCGTTAGGCCATAAAAACTACGAACGTCATGTACACTCTGAGGCATTGGCCACTCAACTATTGCTTTGATCTTTTCAGGATCAGAAGATACACCCTCAGGAGTCACTAAGAAATCTAAAAAAATTATTCAATCAGTCATAAAGTCACATTTCTTTAGGTTTGCATAAAGGCTTTCAGCTCTAAAGATCAAACAAACCTGTCGGAGGTGGTCTAAGTAATCGTCTCTAGATCGACGACTATAGATGAGGATATCATCGAGTGTACAACAATGAATATGTCAATAAATGACCGTAATACTTGATTCATAATCCTCATAAAAGTGCTAGGTGCATTGGACAAGCCAAAAGGCATGACCAACCATTTGTAAAGATCATCTTTTGTCTTGAAGGTAGTTTTTCATTCATCTCCTGATCTAATTCTCACCTGATGGTATCCACTTTTAAGATCTATCTTTGAAAAGATAGTGGATCCTACCATCATATCCAGCATATCATCTAGCCGAAAAATTGGAAAATAATACTTAACAGTAATTTTATTAATAGCATGGCTATCCACGCACATTCTTTAGGTGCCATCTTTCTTTGGAGTAAGGAGTGTGAGCACCGCACATGGACTTAAACTCTCTCTAACAAATTTTTTTTTCAGAAACTCTTCAACTTGTCTTTTTAACTTAGCATGCTCAGTAAGGTTTAATTGGTAATGTGGCAAATGTGGTAGGGTGGATCCCGAAACTAAATCTATAACGTACTGAATATCACGCATCAAGAAAAACATCCTTAAATTCATCCATGAGCGAAACTATTTCCTGAGGATGCTCGATCTGGGGTTCTTCATGAATTTTCTTGATAGCTAAGATCCAAATCGATGATCCTTCAGTCATTTTCTTCTCAAATTCTTTAACACTGATTAAATGTAGACCCCTTTTCTTAGTATTAACTTTGGCTCCCACTATTTCTTTCTTAGTAGTAGTCTTGGGTGGAGAGGATTTGATCATAATTTTCTTTTCTTTATCCCAAAACTATATGAATTTGATCGTCCAAAGACTGTGACATCATGGTTGTATAACCACGACCTTCCCAAGATAATACTATCAACCACCATCGATAGTACATCACACTAAATTTTATCTTGAAAGGAATAGAATTGAATAGGAAATAGGCACCTATGTTTGATTGGGACAGATGATGCATCTACCCATGAGACTTTATAGGGACTCGGATGATCTATAGGTGCTAAACCTAGATGGGATAGGGCATCGATGGAGATAGCATTTATACAACTTCCACTATTTATGATTACCTTATATGCTTTATCACCATGCTTAATGTAGGTATGAAAAATAGCCATTCATCGCCAATCCTCACTTTCTTTTGGCTGAGCGACTATACATCTGATCACTCTCAATCTCTCTTTAGAATCTTGTTCTATCCGAATATAGTCTAGAACATTTTCATCTTCCTTAAATTTCTCAGCTAACACAGGATCAGCCTCATAAACTTCTTCTCCTTCTTCAGTTTCAACACACTCAGGCTCTTCCTCTTCAGTTTCTCCTAAGTGTAAGGCTCTAAAAGGGCATTGGGTAGGTAGATGTCCATAGCCTTGGCACTTAAAATATTCGGATAGTGTGATAGGTCCACTAGTCTTCAGTGTCTCTAGTATTCTCTTTCCCTTATCATTTCTTCTCACCAGAGAATCCACAACTAAAAGTTGATGGGTAGGGGTTTGACTAATGCTAAGTCTAGGACCTAAAGGGATAGATCAGCTCAAGTCAGATCGACGAGAAATTGGATATCTTTGAAATTTTTCAACATCTTGTGCTAGCTGGTAGGCATGCTCTAAGGAGGTCACCTTACATAAGAATAGCTCTCGCTAGATGTTCTCTCAGAGATTAGCTCTGAATCTCGATAAGGTGATAGCCCTATCCTCAATGACACTACATCGCATAAGGAATTCATCAAATTTTATTATGTACTCTGAGACAGGTCGATTTTCTTGAGTCATCCTCTGCCATTGATCTAGGAGACATTGTTTGTAGGATGTGGGAAGGTATTTCTCATGTAGCTTTTCTTTCATCTCCTCCCAAGTTCCTATAGGCTCTTATCTCCTTTGCTCAGCTAGATGTTTTAGATTATGCCAATACAACTTAGCTTGACTGATTAACTTTATTTTGGCAAATCTAATTTTTTGAGCTTCAGACATATCATACCACTTGAAGAAGTGGTCCACATCTGTCTCCCAGTCTAAGTACTCCTTAGGATTAAGTGAATTATCGAAGCTAGATGCTTCTACCTTAACACTTCTTAGGACATGCTCATTCTGATCCATGGGCTCACGATAGGGGTGCATATCTAACCTACGACCCATATCCAGACCCTGGGGAATGTAAGGTCCTCTCTGAGCTAGGGGCATAGGTGGGATATCAAGATTAGGTGGCCGTTTGAGAGTGTTGCTCCTTGGATTGATTTTGATGATTACAAAGTATTTGAAGAGGTACTATTGATTTTTGCTTGAAAAAGACTTATTGCTCTTCAGGGACAAAATCATAATTTTATCAAAACCCTAATTTGAAAGCATCAAATGATAGAATAAAAGATTTGTGATCCATTGGTGAAAATTTTATTATTTTTGGACTTGTATTTTAAAAGATATGCATGTTTGAAAAATATGAGTCGACCCATGAGTCGACTCATGGCACATGAGATGATTGGCACGCTGAATTCTTGGCCGGCACAAACTTGGCACACCCTGTGAGTCGACCCATAAGTCGACCCCCAAGGCATGAGTCGACCCATGAGTCGACCTCTGTGGGTTTTGGGTCAATTTTACAAAACCTTGCTTCCCGTTTGATTTTCTGGTATTCTTCCACAGAGGTCGACCCATGAGTCGACCCCCAGGCATAAGTCGACCCATGAGTCGACCTCTGTGACAGAATTGTTCCGTAACGGCTAGTTTTTAACCCATTTTAAGTACTTTTAATGCTCATTTAATGTGGTCTAATGGCTCTATTTCAGCCCAGAATATTTTTCACTATTTTTTGAAGCTATAAAAGGGACAAATAGGTGGGAATCATTAAGAAGAGAGATTTTGAAAAAGAAATTTCAAGCAAATTTTTCAGCCCTAAGCAAAAGCTCACTCAAAGCATTCAAGAAGCCTTTAATCCAAGCTCACCAACTCCTCAAGTGCACATTCAAGTCTCCAACCACCTTGAAGAAATAAAAAAAGATCTTCTTCTTCTTGAGTAAAGTATATTTGAAGTCTCATACGCTCATTAAAGGAGCTTTCTTTGTACTTACTTGTGCTATTCATTGTTATACTTTGTTTGAGTTATTATTTTTGTTTTGGAAGGGTTCCAAAATAAGGGAAGGTTGATCCGAACCTTGAATCGG
The DNA here is from genome assembly GCF_000442705.2 of Elaeis guineensis. Taxonomy (NCBI): domain Eukaryota; kingdom Viridiplantae; phylum Streptophyta; class Magnoliopsida; order Arecales; family Arecaceae; genus Elaeis; species Elaeis guineensis. Next base: position 22,621,083 of record NC_026004.2, on the reverse strand, counting down.
AGTGTATTGGATTGGCTTATACCCGAAAAATAAGTGGACTAGCTTGGGATAGCTAGAGTCGGAGTTTTCGATATTTGTATTCGGGTTGAATACAAGATTAATGGATTGGAATTTCCAAGTAGGAGCTTGGGGAGTGGATGTAGGTGCAAGGTTGGCACCGAACCACTATAAATCTTTTTATTTGTGTTGTGTCTAATTGCTCTTCTTTATCTCTCCATTACTCTCTTGCACTCTTGTATTTAGCCATTAGTCTTAAATTAACTTTACTCTCCCAAGTTATTTAGCTATTGTCAAACATTTTTTCATAAGACATAAGTTAAGCATAAAATTTTTAGAAACCCAATTCACCTCCCCCCTCTTGGGTTGCATAGCTGGGCAACAAGTGGTATCAGAGCCCGGTGCTCTAGCCCTACTTTGATCTAACCAATCAAAGAGCCAAAGATCTATGACAACTCAAGTCGGCACTTCTCTAGCCGAGGGGCAGTCCACTAACCGACCTTCACTTTTCAATGGGTCTAATTACACCTATTGGAAAGCTCGGATGAAAATATTCATTCAAGCACTAGACTATGATATGTGGAGTATTATAGTGAACGGCCCTCACACACCCACTAAGATTATTGATGGTATGGAATCAGTCAAACCCGAAAAAGAGTGGGATGAGGTTGATAAGAAAATGGCCCAATTAAATGCTAGAGCTATGAATGTTCTATATTGTGCTCTTGATGCTAACGAATTTAATCGCATTTCTACTTGCTTGTCTGCTAAAGAAATATGGGATAGGTTAGAAGTAACCCATGAAGGAACCAATCAAGTAAAGGAGTCCAAAATCAACATGCTTGTGCATAAATATGAATTGTTTAAAATGGAGCATGATGAGTCCATAACTGATATGTTTACTCACTTTACTAATATTATAAATGGTCTAAAGAGTCTTGGTAAGTCCTATACTAACAGTGAGCTTGTAAGAAAGATTCTCAGATCCTTACCAAGAACTTGGGAAGCCAAAGTGACCGCCATTCAAGAAGCCAAGGACTTGAACATTCTACCCTTGGAAGAGCTTCTTGGATCATTGATGACTCATGAGCTGAGTATGAAGCAACATCAAAAGGAAGAAGTCAAAAAGAAGAGAACAATCGCCCTCAAATCCACAGCTTCACCAGATGAAGAAACTGATGACACCAAAAATGAAGAGCAGGATGAAGAGATGGCACTCGTTACCCGAAGATTCAAGAAATTTTTGAGAAAAAGGAAACAAGGGATGAGGAAGAGGCCATTCACAAAAGGAGAACAGAGTAAAGAAAAAGATAAAGACCAACCCCTTATCTACTATGAGTGCAAGAAACTGGGACACTTCAAGTCCGAATGCCCACAATTGAAGAAGGATCCCAAGAAGTACAAGAAGAAGGCTGTTGCCCAGCTATGCAACCCAAGAGGGGGGGGTGAATTGGGTTTCTAAAAATTTTAAGCCCAACTGATTACTTATGAAGAACAAAACAAAGACTTTAAATCAATATTAATTACCTAAAGCAGTATTGCAAGGATATAATAAAGAAATAAGATAAAGCGATAAAGCACACCACAAACACAAGGATTTATAGTGGTTCGGTGCTAACCTTGCACCTACATCCACTCCCCAAGATCCTACTTGGGAATTTCAATCCACTATCCTTTGTATTCAACCCGAATATAAAATGTCGGAAACTCCGACACTAGCTATCCCAAGCTAGATCACTTGTTTCTCGGGTACAAGTAAACCCAAAACACTCCGATTTCAGGTTCGGATCAACCTTTCCTTATTTTGAAAATCCTCCAAAAACAAGAACACAAACTCACAAAGAGTAAGAAAATTTTGAGCACAGATTAATACAATAACAGCTCCTTAAATGAGCGAATATAACAATAAAAGCTTTACTCAAATGAAGAACCCCTTTTTCAGATTTTCTCAAAGTGAATGAACGCTTGAATGCTTGAGAAGAGGTTGATTGTTGATTGAAGATCTCTTGAAAGCTTTGAACGATCTCTAGATCAAGGTTGAAACAATAGACGTGAAGAATTCTCTCCTTGAAAGATCTTGCTTTTCTCTTTCACAATCTCTCTGGTATATTGTGGATCCTCTCTCTTTTTCTTTTTGGATTTTTCGTTGATCTCAGGCTTTTTCTTGCAAATTTCAGATCCTCTCTTCTGTTCTTCACTTCTTCTCATTTTTGATTTCACGTTTGATCTGCTATTTAATCTGCAATTTCTTTCATCATTTTAAGCATTTTGTAGCATTAGAAGCAAGAGAAAACAATTTAGGTAGATAAAGAGCCGTTAGAAGATTTTTAGAAAGCATAAATGGCAATTAAAACGGGCAAAAAAATAGCCGTTGCTGATATTTCCCGTCGCAGGGGTTGACTCATGAGTCGACTCATGCTTCAGGGGTCGACTCATGAGTCGACCTCTGTTGCAAAAACCAGAGAATGCGTTTCTGGAAATTCTTGGCTCAAATTAGCAGGGGTCGACTCATGAGTCGACTCATGCCTTGTGGGTCGACTCATGAGTCGACTCACAGGTCGTGCCAAGCCAGAAAACTAGTGTGCCAAGAAAAATTTTTGCGTGCCAATCAGCTCACAGTGCCATGAGTTGACTCATGAGTCGACTCATGCACTCCAAACCTTCATAACTTCAAAAATATAAGTCCAAACACAATAAAATTTTCACCAATAGATTTCAAATCATTTGTTCTACCAAATGGTACTATCAAATCAGTATTTTAGTGAAATTATGATTTTGCCCTTGAAGAGCATAAGGACTTTTTCATTTTAAAATTATTTGTATCCCTTCAATCTATTTTGTAATCATCAAAATCAATCTAGGAGCAACAATCTCCCCCTTTTTGATGATGACAAAATATTTGAACAAAAATATTTATGTTAATGCATTAATTTCAAAAGAATCCATTATAGGTGTATATGCTTGAAAAGAGTATGATTCTTTTGGCATGTAATATAAATGCAAAAATAGTTTGTCCATTTTCTTAAAGATTTGAAAAGGGTATTAAATCATTTTGAGTTCAAGATATATCAGAGCAAGAGAAGAGAAATAAATTTTGCAATGTATCAGAGCAAGAAAAATAATTTTTTTTTACAATGTTATCAGAAAAGATTTTACAATGTATCGGAGCAAGAAAATTTTATAATATATCAGAGAAAATTTCACACTGTATTAGAGCAAATGTCAGAGAAAATTTTACACTGTATCAGAGCAAATGTTATAATATATCAGAGAAACTTTCTCACTGTATCAGATCAAATGTTATAATTTATCAGAGAAACCTTCACACTGTATCAGAGCAAATTTTATCATGTATCAGAGCAAGTTAAAAGAAATTTTAGGGTGTATCAGAGTAAAACAAATTTCTTAAGATGTATCAAGGTGAATAAAATTTCAAAAGATGTATCAGAGCAAGTTTGAATTTTGAAATATATCAGAGAAAAAAAAAATACTTATTTGCATTGTACTTATGATTTTGTTTTTGATGGATGGCTTTAAGTTCTGTCTGATACCAAATTTCGATACCAAATTTCTCAAGGTTTTGTTTAATCTTTCAATCCTTGTTTTTGTTTAATTTCTCCAATATTTGTTTTAATCTTCCAATCTTTGTTTTTGTTTAATTTCTTCAATATTTGTTTTAATCTTCCAATCTTTGTTTTTGTTTAATTTCTCCAATATTTGTTTTAATCTTCCAATCTTTGTTTTTGTTTAATTTCTCCAATATTTGTTTTAATCTTCCAATCTTTGTTTTTGTTTAATTTCTCTCCCTTTTTTTCATAATTTAGGGTTTTGCTTTTTGTCTAATTTCAATTTTTGTTTTTGTTTAATTTCTCCCCCTTTTTGACATCATCAAACATAGTTAACTCTTCCTTTTTCTAAAACATTCTTTAATTTCTTCCCCTTTAGAGTTTTTCATAGATGTTTGCTCCCCCTTAATATAGCAATTATCAACAGCAAACAACAACAAGGAGAAGACAATATTTCAACAAGAAGAAAATATATAACCAAAATATGATCATTACAAAGAGGTAGAAATATAGGTAAAAGATGATTCCATTAATATCATAATTGTTTCAATACATAGTTCTTGAAAATAAAATTCAACCAGCTAATTGTCAATACATGGCCTCAAGGTATAGATCCTAGAACAAGATACTAACTCCTAGGACCTAGTAAAGATCAAGATAAGTCAATGATCGGAGTCATCAGATATAGGGTGAGGAGATGATGGATCAGAAGGGCGTCCTCTACCCCGTCTGCCTCTGCCACGAGTAGGAGAATGAGATGAACTGGGTGGCTGAGAACGCTGAGATGCTAGGGACTGAACAGAAAGGGTGAGTCTAATAGAATCAAGTACATTCAGTGCTCTGGAAACAGATTGAAGTAGAGCAGTGAACTGGGTGGTAGCATGCTCACTTGATCCTCGGATCTCTTTCCTCAGTAGCTCATATCCACCTTCTAGTGCTCCTCTGAGCCTGCCAGCCTCTGCAGTGAGGTCTGTGACCTCAATAGTAGACTCCTGTGGCTGGGGATGGGCCAATGCAAGGACTTGCCCCTGCAAGTCAAGAACTCTGCCAGTAAGTCTCCAGACTGTGTCCTCAAGCTGCTGTATCCTGATGGACTGATCTGATATCATCTGAAACACAGTGGAGATGTGGGGAGTAATAGTCTGATCAAAAGAAGTGGCTCCAGGTGCAAAAGAAGTACTACCCCACTGGCTAGACAGCAAAGAAGCTACACGCTGTGAAATATGCTCGATCTGATCGTCAGCCAGTCTGAACTCTGAATGAGGTGCTCTGCTCTCTGGCTGAAATACTGGTGTGGGCATCCTAGTAAACTCTGAAGGGCCAGCCTCAGTATCAGGAATGAACTGGGTATCTGGTGAAGCTGCCCTGAAGTCATGTACAGGAGAAGATGGACCTTCTTCTTCTACTCTGCCTTCAGTTCTGTCTTCAGCTCTTTCCTCAACTCTCTCCTCAGTTCTTTCTTCAGAGCCCTTGATCCAACCACCAACAGTCTTTGTAATTTTCATTCGGTGTAGGCTGTGTTGGTTGAAAGTGTCCACATGTGAGAGCTTGGTAGGTGTCTCCCCTTCGCAGCTAACTCCAAACCTCCTAAATACTCTAGTAAGGACCATACCATAAGGCAAGTGTGCCTTGGATCTGTTCAAAGTTTCTCTCATGGCCTCTATCATAAGTGCAGGGAGGTTTAGGGGGGTCTGAGTGATGATATGAAACATGACACATACATCTCTGCCAGACAGTAAGTCATGTCTACCACTCCTAGGAAAAAAGAGTTTTGTTACAATCTGATGCAGGACCCTCATCTCAATGGACAAAATCTTTGCTTCCAATTTGTTTAAATTTCCTGAAAAAGCTTCTCCTAAGATAATTCTGATCCCTTCTTCTTTAATTGGGAGTTCCATATATGAGTATCCTCCACTAGGCAACTGAAGTATATCTCCCAATATCCTAGAATCCAAGCATATGTCAATCCCTTTGACTGTTGAAGTCACTGACCCGTTTCCATAATGTAGGTTTTGGTAGAATTCTCTAACAAGGTCAACATAGGTGACTTCCTTAAGAGAGCAATAAAGTTCCCATCCTTGATTTTTGATCTTGGTAGCAAAAGTAAAGCCTTCTTTCTCAAAGAACCGAAAATCTATGTTTTTCCCGATTTCTACTTTTCTATCAGAAAGAAGATTTACACTGGGGCTTATGGAGGATTGAGAGAGACCTTGAGCAGGTACTGAAACTGGATCGGGAACACTGAAAGACTGAGCATGCCTTTTCTTTCGGACAATTTTCTCAGGCTCACGGATTGATTTCCTTCTTTGGGAAAGTTTCATCTTTGGAGCCATATCCAATAAAATAGCAGACAAGAAGACTTGAATTGAGAGGAGGAGGGATCACAAGAGAGTAAAGAGGAATTTTAGTGGAGAAAAGAAGTGGATTTTGGAAGTTCGGTGAAGTGCTAGGGCACGTTCAAACCGCGCCAAGCAAAGCGAGAAAGCACAGAAAATCCTTTTGAAGGAGGCGATTTTTGGTGGAGAGGAGGAGGGAGAATTGCCTCGAGATAAATCCTTGGTTTTGGAGCAAAAAAAAGTTGGAAAGAATGGCTTTTGGAAGAAGAACGATGGGAAGATGAGTCGTCTCACAAACAGGGTTCCCGTTTAAAAACAATGAGCCCGTGGGAAGTTTGTGGGATTTACAAGTTTGCCAATGAGTCGACTCATGGGGGTCGACTCATGAAGTTCAAAAATTCAGAAAAAATACAAATAAATTCCAGAAAAATTTGAAATTTTGGGAGAAAGAATTTTGCTCAATGATAAGTTTTTAGAGTGATAAATCTGAGCTTTTGAGACCAGGATAGATGTTGAAAATTGAGCTCTAAGATTTTTTGACATCTATTCTTTGGAAATTGAGAAATTTCAGACAAATGGATCTAGAATTCCTAGATTTCTCCTAATTTCACAGAATCTATCCTCACTAAGGGCCTTTGTAAAGATATCGGCTAATTGATTTTCAGTGCAAACATATTCAAGAATTACATTTTTGTTTTGAACATGTTCTCTTATAAAATGATGTCTTATTTCAATATGTTTAGATCTTGAGTGTTGAATTGGATTTTTAGATAGATTTATGGCACTTGTATTATCATATTTTATTGGTGTTTCATTAAGTTTGATTCTAAAATCTTCGAGTTGTTGCTTAATCCACAAGATTTGAGCACAACAACTTCCGGCTGCAATGTATTCGGCTTCAGCCGTAGACAGTGCCACCGAATTTTGTTTCTTGCTAAACCATGAGATTAGGTTTACTCCAAGAAATTGGCAAGTTCCACTTGTGCTTTTTCTATCTAATTTACATCCAGCAAAATCAGCATCTGAATATCCTAACAAATTAATTTGTGAGTCCTTAGAGTACCATAACCCTATAGTTTGTGTACCATTTAAGTATCTAAGGATTCTTTTAACAGCATTCAAATGAGATTCCTTAGGATTAGATTGATATCTTGCACATAAGCAAACACTAAACATGATATCAGGCCTACTTGCAGTTAAATACAATAATGAACCAATTATACCTCTGTAGTATTTTAAGTCTACGCTTTTACCTTCATCATCCTTGTCAAGCTTACTTGAGGGACTCATTGGTGTGCCAATTGGTTTGCAGTTCTCCATTCCAAATCTTTTGAGTAGTTCCTTGGTGTACTTGCTTTCGGTGATGGAGATTTCCTCTTTTGATTGTTTGATTTGGAGTCCGAGGAAGAAGGTGAGTTCTCCCATCATGCTCATCTCGAACTCTCCCTGCATAAGCTTAGCAAAGTCTTGACAAAGGGATTCATTAGTAGACCCAAAAATTATGTCATCAACATAAATTTGTATAATTAGCATATCATTTTGGTTTCTTTTAATAAATAGGGTTGTATCTACATTGCCTCTTGAGAAACCATTATTTAGTAAAAATTTGCTTAGCCTTTCATACCATGCTCTAGGTGCTTGTTTTAGACCATATAAAGCTTTATTTAATCTAAAGACATGATTAGGAAAAGCATGATTTTCAAATCCAGGGGGTTGTTCTACATATACTTCTTCAGAAATATATCCATTTAAAAATACACTTTTAACATCCATTTGAAATAATTTGAATTTCATAAAGCAAGCATATGCAAGTAGAAGTCTAATAGCTTCTAATCTAGCAACAGGTGCAAAGGTTTCATCAAAATCAATTCCTTCTTCTTGATTATATCCCTTAGCAACCAGTCTTGCTTTATTTCTAATTATATTTTCATGCTCATCTAATTTGTTTCTAAAGACCCATTTTGTGCCAATTATTGAATAATCTTTAGGTCTTGTCACTAAGGTCCAAACATTATTTCTTTCAAATTGATTAAGTTCTTCTTGCATAGCATTAATCCAGTTATGATCATTTTCAGCTTCTTCAAAAGTTTTAGGTTCAAGTTGAGATACAAAAGCACAATGATTAAGTACATCTCTAAGTGAAGAACGTATTTTTACCCCATGCATAGGGTCACCAATAATTAACTCCTTAGGGTGGTTGTGAACATACCTCCATTCCTTGGGTAGGTCATTTGTACCTTGAGGTTGTTCTTGAATTTCTTCACCTCTTTCATTTTGTTCGTCTTCTTGATCCTTGTCTTTTGGAGTTGCTGAATCTTTCAGAGTGATCTCCTTCATACCTTCTATTAGTGGATCTGCATCATCAACACCCTCATTCTTCCTTGAAGGAAGATCGTTAGATTCATCAAAGACAACATGTATGGACTCCTCAACTACTAAAGTTCTTTTGTTGAAAACTCTAAATGCTTTACTAGTGGAGGAGTAACCTAGAAGGATTGCTTCATCTGATTTTGCATCAAATTTACCAAGTTTTTCTTTACCATTATTTAATACAAAACATCGGCAACCAAAAATATGAAAATATGCAATATTTGGTTTTCTTCCTTTCCAAAGTTCATAGGGGATTTTCTTTAAAAATTGTCTAATTAAAGCACGATTTAAAATGTAACATGCTGTGTTAATAGCTTCTGTCCAAAAATATCTTGGAAGGTTGCTTTCACAAAGCATGGTACGGGCCATTTCTTCTAAGGTTCTGTTTTTCCTTTCTACTATCCCATTCTGTTGGGGTGTCCTAGGAGCAGAGAAGTTATGGCCAATTCCATTTTCATCACAAAAATTTTCAAAGTCATGATTTTCAAATTCTGTTCCATGATCACTTCTAATATTTTGAATTGAAAACCCTTTTTCATTAGTGACTTTTCGATGAAATTTAGTGAAAATTTGAAAAGTTTCATTTTTGTGAGCTAAAAAGAAAATCCAAGTAAAACGAGAGTAATCATCAATTATTACAAATCCATATCGTTTTCCTCCTAGACTAGTGATTCTAGTTGGTCCAAATAAATCCATATGTAAGAGCTCTAAAGGTCTAGAAGTTGAAACAGTGTTTTTGGATTTAAATGATACTCTAGTTTGTTTACCTAATTGGCATGCATCACAAATTCTATCCTTTTCAAAATTTAGTTTTGGCAAATCGAGAACTAAATCCTTTTTAATTAATTTTGAGAGAGAATGCATGCTAATGTGTGCAAGTCTACGATGCCACAGCCAACTAGTCTCATTTATTTTAGCACTTAAGGAAACTAGGCATTGCATGTCTAATTTAGTTAAATCATTTAAGTCTACCATATAAACATTGCCATGCCTATGTCTTATAAATTTAATGTCATCGTTAATAGGACTCATCATAATGCAAACAGATGATTCAAAACTTACTTTATATCCTTTATCACAGAATTGACTAATGCTAAGTAAGTTATGCTTTAAACCTTTAACTAATAAAACATTCTCAATGTATTTGGAGGGAGTGATACCAATGTTACCTATCCCGATGATCTTTCCTTTGCCATTATCTCCAAAGGTGACCATCCCTCCATCCTTAGCATCAAGCGTGATGAATTGTGATTCATCACCAGTCATGTGTCTCGAGCATCCGCTGTCAAGATACCATTTTCTGTTTCCTTCTTGGGATGCTAGACATACCTGCAAGCAAAGGTCACGTTTCTGTCTTAGGTACCCAAGCTTTCTTGGGTCCTTTCAGGTTAGTCAGAATGGTTCCTTTTGGAACCCATATTTTCTTTGTGTTTGCATATTTGTTAATAAGACATGTGTATGATTTATGTCCTATTCTTCCACATTTAAAACAAGTAATATTTGTAGACTTGTTACTTGAATAATAAATATCCTTCAGAAATTTTTGTTTCTTCAGGGGTTTATAACCAAGTCCAGCCTTATCATATATAGCTTTCTGATTTTCAAGGATCATATTTAGTTTGTTTGAACTTAAGGTGAACTTATCTACTATAGATTTCAGCTTGTTCATTTCATCCTTTAAGTTTTGATTTTCTTGAATCAAGGTGAATTTTTCAATTGAAAGATTTTCAGCTTATTTCACTAAGGACTGATTTTCCAATTTCAGCTCTTTGTTTTTCTTCCCTAGTTTCTTTAATTCATCAATTGAATCATAGAATGCTTCATGCAATTCTTCAAAAGTAAATTCACTAGTGGATTCAGAAGTTACCTCATTTTCATGTGCCATCAGGCACAGGTTGGCTTGTTCTGTTGAGGTTTCCTCGTCGGAGCTTGAGTCATCACTCGCACTCCAGGTCGCCATCATTGCCTTCTTTTTGAACTTCTTTGGACCTTTCTTCAATTGTGGACATTCGGATCTGAAATGTCCTGGCTTCTTGCACTCGTAGCATATAGGGGGTTGATCTTTCTCCTTTTCTTTGCTTTGATCCCCTTTTGTGAATTTCTTTCTCATCCCCTGTTTCCTTTTTCTTAGAAACTTCTTAAATTTTCGGGTGATGAGAGCCATCTCTTCATCCTGATCTTCATCTTCAGAGTCATCCATTTCATAATCAGGCGAAGTTGTGGATTTGAGGGCAATGGTTCTTTTCTTTTTGATTTCATCCTCTTGATGTTGCTTCATGCTAAGTTCATGAGTCATCAAGGATCCAAGAAGCTCTTCTAGAGGTAGAGTGTTCAAGTCCTTTGCTTCTTGGATGGCAGTCACCTTGGCTTCCCAAGTTCTTGGCAGTGACCTGAGAATCTTCCTTACAAGTTCACTGTTAGTATAAGATTTGCCAAGACTCTTTAAACCATTGATTATATCAGTAAAATGAGTAAACATGGCAGTTATGGACTCATCATGCTCTATTTTGAACAATTCATATTTATGTATAAGCATATTTATTTTAGGCTCTTTTACTTGATTTGTTCCCTCATGGGTTACTTCTAACCTATCCCATATTTCTTTAGCAGATGCACAAGTAGAAATGCGATTGAATTCACTAGCATCTAGTGCACAATAAAGAACATTCATGGCTTTGGCATTTAATTGTGCCAATTTCTTGTCAACCTCATCCCATTCTTTCTCGGGTTTGGTTGATTCCTCACCATCTATAATCTTGGTGGGTGTGTGAGGACCATTCACTATGATACTCCACATATCATAGTCGAGTGCTTGTATGAAAATCTTCATCCGAGCTTTCCAATAGGTGTAATTAGACCCATTGAAAAGTGGAGGTCGGTTTGTTGATTGCCCCTCGGCTAGAGAAGTTCCAACATGGGTTGCTATAGATCTTTGGCTCTTTGATTGTTAGATCAAAGAAGGGCTAGAGCACCGGCTCTGATACCACTTGTTGCCCAGCTATGCAACCCAAGAGGGGGGGTGAATTGGGTTTCTAAAAATTTTAAGCCCAACTGATTACTTATGAAGAACAAAACAAAGACTTTAAATCAATATTAATTACCTAAAGCAGTATTGCAAGGATATAATAAAGAAATAAGATAAAGCGATAAAGCACACCACAAACACAAGGATTTATAGTGGTTCGGTGCTAACCTTGCACCTACATCCACTCCCCAAGATCCTACTTGGGAATTTCAATCCACTATCCTTTGTATTCAACCCAAATACAAAACGTCGGAAACTCCGACACTAGCTATCCCAAGCTAGATCACTTGTTTCCCGGGTACAAGTAAACCCAAAACACTTCGATTTCAGGTTCGGATCAACCTTTCCTTGTTTGAAAATCCTCCAAAAATAAGAACACAAACTCACAAAGAGTAAGAAAATTTTGAGCACAGATTAATACAATAACAGCTCCTTAAATGAGCGAATATAACAATAAAAGCTTTACTCAAATGAAGAACCCCTTTTTCAGATTTTCTCAAAGTGAATGAACGCTTGAATGCTTGAGAAGAGGTTGATTGTTGATTGAAGATCTCTTGAAAGTTTTGAACGATCTCTAGATCAAGGTTGAAACAATAGACGTGAAGAATTCTCTCCTTGAAAGATCTTGCTTTTCTCTTTCACAATCTCTTTGGTATATTGTGGATCCTCTCTCTTTTTCTTTTTGGATTTTTCGTTGATCTCAGACTTTTTCTTGCAAATTTCAGATCCTCTCTTCTGTTCTTCACTTCTTCTCATTTTTGATTTCACGTTTGATCCGCTATTTAATCTGCAATTTCTTTCATCATTTTAAGCATTTTGTAGCATTAGAAGCAAGAGAAAATAATTTAGGTAGATAAAGAGCCGTTAGAGGATTTTTAGGAAGCATAAATGACAATTAAAACGGACAAAAAAATAGCCGTTGCTGACATTTCCCGTCGCAGGGGTCGACTCATGAGTCGACTCATGCTTCAGGGGTCGACTCATGAGTCGACCTCTGTTGCAAAAACCAGAGAATGCATTTCTGGAAATTCTTGGCTCAAATTAGCAGGGGTCGACTCATGAGTCGACTCATGCCTTGTGGGTCGACTCATGAGTCGACTCACAGGTCGTGCCAAGCCAGAAAACTAGTGTGCCAAGGAGAATTTTTGCGTGCCAATCAGCTCACAGTGCCATGAGTGGACTCATGAGTCGACTCATGCACTCCAAACCTTCATAACTTCAAAAATATAAGTCCAAACACAATAAAATTTTCACCAATAGATTTCAAATCATTTGTTCTACCAAATGGTACTATCAAATCAGTATTTTAGTGAAATTACGATTTTGCCCTTGAAGAGCATAAGGACTTTTTCATTTTAAAATTATTTGTATCCCTTCAATCTGCTTTGTAATCATCAAAATCAATCTAGGAGCAATAAAGGCCATGATGGCCACTTGGAGTGCGAGTGATGACTCAAGCTTCAAAGAGGAAGACTCGACTGAACAAGCCAACCTGTGCCTTATGGCATATGAAAATGAGGTAATCTTCGAAACTCCTAGTGACTTTACATTTGAAGAACTGCATGAAGTTTTTTGTGATTTAGTTGATGAACTAAAGAAACTAGGGATAAAGAACAAAGATCTAAAATCGAAAAATCAATCTTTATTAAAACAAAATGAAAGCATTTCAATTGAAAAATCCATCCTGCTTCAAGAAAATCAAAGTTTAAAGAATAAAATTGCCAAGCTAAAACCATTAGTTGAAAAATTCACCTTGAGTTCAAATAAACTTAATATGATTCTTGAAAATCAAAAGATCGTGTATGATAAGGCTGGACTTGGCTATAACCCCTTGAAGAAACAAAAGTATTGGAAAAATATCTATGTAAACTCTTTAAGTAACAAGTCTTCTAATATTACTTGCTTCAAATGTGGTAGAGTAGGACATAAGTCATACACTTGCTTCTCTAACAAATCTGCAAACTCAAATGTAAAGAAAATAGGGGTTCCAAAAGGAACCATTATAACTAACCAAAAAGGATCCAAGAAAGTTTGGGTACCTAAAACAAAAACTTGACTTTTGCTTGCAGGTGTGTCTAGCATCCCAAGGAGGAAACAGAAAATGGTATCTTGACAGTGGATGCTTGAGACACATGACTGGTGATGAATTCCAATTCATCACTGTTGATGCTAAGAATGGAGGGATGGTCACCTTTGGAGACAATGGCAAAGAAAAGATCATCGGTATAGGTAATATTGGTATCACTCCCTCCAAATACATTGAAAATATTTTGTTAGTAGATGGTTTAAAGCATAATTTACTAAGCATTAGTCAATTTTGTGATAAAGGATATAAAGTTATTTTTGAATCTTCTGTTTGTATTGTAACTAGTCCTATTAATGATGGCATTAAATTTATTGGATATAGACATGGTAATGTTTATATGGTAGATTTAAATGATCTATCCAAAATAAACATGCAATGCCTAGTATCCTTGAATGCCAAAATTAATGAGACTAGTTGACTTTGGCATCGTAGGCTTGTACATATTAGCATGCATTCACTTTAAAAATTAATTAAGAAAGAATTGGTTCTTGGTTTACCAAAATTAAATTTTGAAAAGGATAGAATCAGTGATGCATGCCAACTAGGTAAACAAACAAGAGTTTCATTTAAATTCAAAAATATTATTTCAACCTCTAGACCTTTAGAGCTTTTGCATATGGACTTATTTGGACCTACTAGAACTACCAATCTAGGAGAAAAATGATATGGTTTTATAATTATAGATGATTACTCTCATTTTACTTGGATTTTCTTTCTGGCACACAAGGATGAAACTTTTCAAGTTTTCACTAAATTTTACCGAAAAGTCACTAATGAGAAAGATTTTTCAATTCAAAATATTCGAAGTGATCATGGAATTGAATTTGAAAATCAAGACTTTAAAAAATTTTGTAATGAAAAAGGAATAGGCCATAATTTTTTTGCACCTAGAACACAACAAAATAGGGTAGTAGAAAGAAAAAATAGAACCTTAGAAGAAATGGCCTGTACCATGCTATGTGAAAGCAACCTTCCAAGATATTTTTGGGTGGAAGCAATTAACACAGCATGTTACATCTTAAATCGTGCTTTGATTAGACAAATTTTAAAGAAAATCCCTTATGAGCTTTAGAAAGGAAGAAAACCTAATATTGCTTATTTTCATATTTTTGGTTGCCGATGTTTTGTATTAAATAATGGTAAAGAAAGACTTGAAAAATTTGATGTAAAATCAGATGAAGCAATCTTTCTTGGTTACTCCTCCCCTAGTAAAGCTTTTAGAGTTTTTAACAAAAGAATCTTAGTAGTAGAGGAGTCAATACATGTTGTCTTTGATGAATCTAACGATCTTCCTTCAAGGAAGAATGAAGGTGTTGATGATGCAGATCCTCTTATAGAAGGAATGAGGGAGATCACTCTGAAAGACTCTACAATTCAAGATGATGAGGAACATGAAGACAAACAGGATGAGGAAAGTGAAGAACATCAAGAACAACCTCAAGGTACAAATGACCTACCCAAAGAATGGAGGTATGTTCACAATCACCCTAAGGAGCTAATTATTGGTGATCCTATGCATGGGGTAAGAACTCGTTCTTCGCTTAAAGATGTATTTAATCATTGTGCTTTTGTCTCTCATCTTGAATCTAAAACTATTGAAGAAGCTGAAAATGATTATAATTGGATTAATGCTATGCAAGAGGAACTTAATCAATTTGAAAGAAATAACGTATGGACTTTAGTATCAAGATCTAAAAATTATTCAATAATTGGCACAAAATGGATCTTTAGGAATAAATTAGATGAACATGGAAATATAATAAGAAATAAAGTAAGATTAGTTGCTAAAGGCTATAATCAAGAAGAAGAAATTGATTTTGATGAGACCTTTGCACCAGTTGCTAGATTAGAGGCCATTAGACTTCTACTTGCATATGCTTGCTTTATGAAATTTAAATTATTTCAGATGGATGTCAAAAGTGCATTTTTGAATGGATATATTGCTGAAGAAGTTTATGTAGAACAGCCTCCAGGTTTTGAAAATCATGCTTTTCCTAATCATGTTTTTAAATTAAATAAAGCTCTATATGGTTTGAAACAAGCACTTAGGGCTTGGTATGATAGGCTAAGCAAATTTTTACTAAATAATAGTTTTTCAAGAGGTAATGTAGACACAACCCTTTTCATTAAAAGAAATCAAAATGATATGTTAATTATATAAATATATGTTGATGACATTATTTTTGGATCTACTAATGAATCTCTTTGTCAAGACTTTGCTAAGCTCATGCAGGGGGAGTTCGAGATGAGCATGATGGGAGAACTTACATTCTTCCTCGGACTCCTAATCAAACAAATAAAAGAAGGAATCTCCATCACCCAAAGCAAGTACATAAAGAAATTACTCAAAAGATTTAGAATGGAGAACTCCAAAGCAATTGGCACATCCATGAGCCCTTCATGTAAGCTTGACAAGGATGAAGAAGGTAAAAGTGTAGACTTAAAATATTATAGAGGTATGATTGGCTCTCTACTATATTTAACTGCAAGTAGACCTGATATCATGTTTAGTGTTTGTCTGTGTGCTAGATTTCAATCTAATCCTAAAGAATCTCACTTGAATGCTGTTAAAAGAATCCTTAGATATTTAAATGGTACTCAAACTCTAGGATTATGGTACTCTAAGGACTCACTAATTGATTTATTAGGATATTCAGATACTGACTTTGCTGGATGTAGATTAGATAGAAAAAGCACTAGTGAAACATGCCAATTTTTCGGAGTTAACCTAATCTCCTGGTTTAGTAAGAAACAAAATTCGGTAGCACTGTCTACGGCCGAGGCCGAATATATTGCAGCTAGAAGTTGTTGTGCTCAAATCTTGTGGATTAAGCAACAACTCGAAGATTTTGGTATCAAACTTAATGAAACACCCATAAGATGTGATAACACTAGTGCCATAAATCTTACTAAAAATTCAATTCAGCATTCTAGGTCTAAACATATTAAAATCAGACATCATTTTATAAGAGAACATGTTCAAAACAAAGATATAATTCTTGACTATATTTGTACTGAAAAATAATTAGCCGATATTTTTACAAAGGCCCTAAGTGAAGATAGATTCTGTGAAATTAGGAGAGAGCTAGGAATTCTTGATCCATCTGCTTAAATATCTCTTTAATTCCAAGGAATCAATGTCAAAAATTCTTTGAACTCAATTTCCATCATTTCTCTTGGACCTAAAAGCTCAAGATTATCATTCTCACAACTTTACATAGAGCAAAAATTCTTCTCCCAGAGTTCTGAATTTTTTCAAAATTTATTCATAATTTTTCTGAAATTTTGTGAATCATGAGTCGACCCCCTAGGGTCGACCCAATGGCATACTTGCAATTTTCGGCCAACATCCCACGGGTTCATCTCTCTTTGACTAAAAACCCCGTTCATGAGCCGAACCTCTCCATCTTCGTCTTTCTCCCTCCAAAACCTATAGTCCTCTTCTTCTTTCTCTCCAAATCCAAGGTCTAAGCCCAAGATCCTTCTCCCATCACCTCTCCACCTCAAATCGTCCCTTGGAAAAGGAGCTATTCCCATTTTTCTCCTTTGATTGGAGCGGTTGAAGCGTGCCCCAGCTTCCACCATTCTCCTCCAAATAGAGATTTCTCTCCTCCAAAAATCCCTTTCCATCTCCTAATAACCCTCTATCTCCTCACACATTTGATCTTCCACGTCTCCTTGCTTGTTCTGGTGGTGAGAATGGCTCCAAAAATGAAACTCCCTCAAAGAAGGAAATCGGTCCGTGAGTTGGAAGAGGGCGTGCGCAGGAAAAGGCAAGCTTCTCAGATCTCTTCTACTTCCATTCCTGCTTCGGCATCTGCTCCAGGTTCCGCTCAGTCTCCTCTAAGCCCTAGTAAAATTCCTCTATCTGTCAGAAAGGTAGAACCCAAAAAAAATGTTGACTTCAGATTTTTTGAAAAAGAGGAGTTCTCCATTGGTTCAAAGATCAAAAATCAAGGTTGGAGATTTTACTGTTTTCTTAAAGAAGTTACATATGTAGATTTGGTTAGAGAGTTTTATCTGAATCTGTGCTATGGGAATGGAACAGTAACATCTACTGTTAAGGGTGTTGATATCGTTTAGATCCTGTTATTTTAGGAGAGATTCTTCATTTGCCCTGTGAGGGATATTCAAACATGGAACTCCCAGTGAAGGAAGAAGGAATTAATGTGATTTTAGGAGAAACCTACTCGAAAAGCCTAAATAAACTAGAAGCCAAGATCCTATCCATTGAAATGAGGATTCTACATCAATTGGTAACAAAGCTTTTCTTCCCAAGAAGTGGTACATGACCTCCTTTCAGGCTGAGACATCTGCATCATGTTTCATGTAATCACCCAAACCCCCTTAAACCTCCCAGTATTAATGATTGAGGCCATGAGAGAAACACTGAATAGATCCAAGGCACATCTGCCTTTCGGTATGGCCCTCACCTTGGTTTTCAGGAGGTTTGGAGTTAGTTTTGAGGGGGAGGCATCAGCTAGACTCTCTCACTCTGACACCATCAACCAACACACTTTGCACCGCATGGGATTCACTAGGACTGATGGTGGTTGGATTAAGGGTGCAGAAGAGAGAGTTGAGGACAGAGCTGAGGACAGAGCTGAGGAAGAAGGTCCTTCATCACCTCTCCATGACATCAGGGCAGCATCTCCAAACATCCAGTTTGTTTCAGATCCAGAGGCTGGCCCTTCAGAGTCCACTAGGAGGCACACCCTAGTCCAGCAGCCAGACAGCAGAGTATTTCCCTCAGAGATCAGATTGGCTGATGACCAGATTGAGATGATCTCACAGCGTGTGGCTTCCTTGCTTTCTCGACAGTGGGGCACTTCAGCTTTTGCTCAGGGATCCACATCATTAGATGCATCTGATCAGACTTTGATCCTTCACATCTCTACTGTATTTTAGATGATCTCAAATCAGTCAGTTCGGATTCAGTAGCTCGAGGGTTATATTTTGAGACTGACTGGGAGGGTACTTGACTTGCAGGGGCAAGTGTTAGCTCTGGCCCATCCACAGCCACAGGAGTGCACTACTGAAGTCTCAGACCTATCTATGGAGGCAGCCAGACTTAGAGGAGTATTGGAGAGTGGATTTGATTTCCTGAGGAGAGAGATCAGAGGCTCTAGTGAGCATGCATCCACCCAGTTCACTGCACTGCTACAGTCTGTTTCGAGAGCTCTGAACCTTCTAGACACCATCAGGCTCTCTCTTGCAGTTCAGTCTATTGCTTCTCAGCCTTCAGGATCATCTCACCCACCTACTCGTGCCAGCACCTCCACTCGTGGCAGAGGCAGACGGGGTAGAGGACGAGTTCTTGGTCGTGATCCTTCATCTTCCCACTCTATCTCCGATACATCTGATTCTGATCCATCCAGTCATGAGCTCTACTAGATCCTTGTAGTTAGTCTTATCTTTTGTCTCTTTCTAGGATCTATCTTTTGAGCCATGTAATGATGTTGACTGATTGACTTTTATGTTTTGGTATGTGTATTGGAACCACTATGTGGTATCAGTCACTTTTTGATTATATATCTACTCTTTGACTTTTAATGTATGACCTTCAAATTTAGTTGCTTTCAATTATGTGCATGCTTAAGATATTATGAATTGTAATATATGCTATCCATGATATCCACTGGTATATCTTTTATGTTTGCTGTATTCAGGGGGAGTAAACAAAAGTAATATTAGTAAAAGGGGGAGTAAACAATCTTTTGTTGATGATGTCAAAAAGGGGGAGAAATGAAAGAATCAAAAGCAAATTGATGAAAGAATTAAAAGCAAATTGAGTAAATTGTTAAGTAAAAGCAAATGAGCAAACCTTAAAATTAACCTTAAAATTAATTCTCAGACATGCTCTGGTACCAAAATTAAATACTCAAATGAGAATGAGCAAATTTTCAAGATGCTAAGCAATTTGAAAAACAAGCAAATGAGCAATTGAGATATTTTCAAATGAGTAATTTTCAAAATCCTTAGGCAAATTCTGCTTCGCTCTGATAACAAAAATAAATTTTGCTCTGATATCAAAATCATATAATCAAATGAACAAATTTTCAATCATTCAGCAATAAGCAAATTGTTTATGCAAATGAGAAACACAAGCAAATGGGCACATGTATCACGTGCCAAAGAATCAATCTTCTTTTCAAGCAAATTCACTTATAAGTGATTTTCAAGTTGGTAGCAAATTTCCTATTTATCTTCAAACTACCTATAATGCATTTCATTCCTTTGAAATTCATGCCCATAGTTTCATATATATGCTCTTGTTCAAGTATTTTGTCATCATCAAAAAGGGAGAGATTGTTGCTCCTTGGATTGATTTTGATGATTACAAAGTATTTGAAGGGATACTATTGATTTTCGCTTGAAAAAGACTTATTGCTCTTCAGGGGTAAAATCATAATTTTATCAAAACCCTGATTTGAAAGCATCAAATGATAGAACAAAAGATTTATGATCTATTGGTAAAAATTTTATTATTTTTGGACTTATATTTTAAAAGATATGCATGTTTGAAAAATATGAGTCGACCCATGAGTCGACTCATGGCACATGAGATGATTGGCACGCTGAATTCTTGGCCGGCACAAACTTGGCACACCCTGTGAGTCGACCTATGAGTCGACCCTCAAGGTATGAGTCAACCCATGAGTCAACCTCTGTAGGTTTTGGGCCAATTTTATAGAACCTTGCTTCCCGTTTGATTTTCTGATATTCTTCCACAGAGGTCGACCCATGAGTTGACCCCCAGGCATGAGTCGACCTATGAGTCGACCCCTGTGACGGGATTATTTCGCAATGGTTAGTTTTTAACCCGTTTTAAGTATTTTTAATGCTCATTTAATGTGGTCTAACGGCTCTATTTCAGCCCAGAATATTTTTCACTATTTCTTGAAGCTATAAAAGGGACAAATAGGTGGGAATCATTAAGAAGAGAGATTTTGAAAAAGAGATTTCAAGCAAACTTTTCAGTCCTAAGCAAAAGCTCACTCAAAGCATTCAAGAAGCCTTTAATCCAAGCTCACCAACTCCTTAAGTGCACATTCAAGTCTCTAACCATCTTGAGAAAATCAAAAAGGATCTTCTTCTTCTTGAGTAAAGTGTATTTGAAGTCTCATACGCTCATTAAAGGAGCTTTCTTTGTACTTACTTGTGCTATTCATTGTTATACTTTGTTTGAGTTATTGTTTTTATTTTGGAAGGGTTCCAAAATAAGGGAAGGTTGATCCGAACCTTGAATCGGAGTGTATTGGGTTGGCTTGTACCCGAAAAATAAGTGGACTAGCTTGGGATAGCTAGAGTCGGAGTTTCTAACATTTGTATTCGAGTTGAATACAAGATTAGTGGATTGGAATTCATAAGTAGGAGCTTGGAGAGTGGATGTAGGTGCAAGGTTGGTACTGAACCACTATAAATCCTTTTGTTTGTGTTGTGTCTAATTGCTCTTCTTTATCTCTCCATTACTCTCTTGCACTCTTGCATTTAGCCATTAGTCTTAAATTAACTTTACTCTCCCAAGTTATTTAGCTATTGTCAAATATTTTTTCATGAGACATAAGTTAAGCATAAAATTTTTAGAAACCCAATTCACCCCCCCTCTTGGGTTGCATAGCTTGGCAACAGAGAGGGGGTTGACTTGGGTCCATTTCTTGATGAGCTTTAGGATTTCTACGCTTGGTGACCTCCTGAGGAGTCTCAAAATTTACTTGATTGGAATGTTTCTCTTCTAAAACCACTATCCTAGCAGTTAAGTTTTGAACTACATTATTTGTATTTCGCATGCCATTACTTAAATTTTTAAAGACTATATTTAAATTTGTTGATTGCTCCATCATGCTTTCAAACATAGCTATTATATTGGGATCCATACTAGATATAGATGGTGAATACTGGCGTAAGTACTCGACCCCTGATCTAGTTGGTATACATTAGTCGCCAAATCTAAGATTTCAAATTTTTTTTTTTTAACACAAGTTAGGCAATGAATTAAGCTCTAACCTAGGGTTTGCCTAGACCTAGACAGCTCCTAACTTTGTAAGTTCACCTACAAGCCCTCCAAGCTCAAAGCTAGCCAACCTAATTGACTAGGTAAGTGTAAGATCGGTGAGAATCTCTTCGTTCTCTCACAGTGGATCTAATTAGAAAATCATCTTTCTTCAGAATGTAGTTCTTGAACCACTTTTCTAAATACCAGTTGATTAGATAAGCCCAAGCCCGATTCAACCTTTAGTGACCTTACCCTAATTGAGCTCGAGTTTCTTAGGGGTCAACATCTAATTAATTTTATTTAAGGATTTGAATTAATATAGATGAGGGTGGTGGTTTGTGGGCCAAAGAAGGATGATAAAATCTCCACTTTATGTTATTAATGGATTGGTGCCCTTAAGGTAAATTATGGAGGATGAAATGCAAAACAAAAAAGATGTGCAAACAAGTAAAAAATAAATAAATTTCAATCTCTAAGGTCCCTAATATATTATGGATTCTCTTTTTTTTCTGTGCAAAATTCTTAACGATCAGCAAATTTCAACACTAATCTTGATGACCTATGGATCTTTGATTAAAACAAAAATTAAAATACCACTTCTTAAATGGATCATAACTCTAGTCACAAAATTCTACAATTTTAGATTTTTTCTAAAGATAGGACTCTTAAAATCTTTCAAGATTGCTTGCTGTAGAATTCCTGGATACAGAATTTCTACACATAGGATGGCTTATGGGAATGAATTGAGGATATAATCTACAGACTTCTGATTGCAGCAAAATTTAAAACTTTACTTTCTAGATGAGTTATGACTCTGGTCATAAAATTTCACAATTTTAGGAGTTTTCTAAGGATAGGACTCTTAAAATCTTTCAAGATTGCTTGCTGTAGAATTACTGGGTACAGAATTTCTACATACAGGATAGTTTATGGAAATAAATTGAGAATATTAGAGGTTTTAGAACTTAATAAAATTTTAATTCTAGACTCTCTAGTAAGTTAGGTCTCTTTCCACCAAATTTTAGAATTTTTTGATGTCGTTTGCCCTAGATTTTTTTTTTTTTTTGCAGAAGATTTCAAAGTAGATCTAAAATTTTGTATACAGATTTTTAGTGTAGAATTTAAAGCTAATGCAGATTCTAATTACCGTAATCAAACCTATATGCTCTAATACCAAAAATTGATGTAAGACATGATCTAGAATTCAGATGCTATGATTCTAAAGATGCAATATGCAATCTAAAATCCATGTAAAAAAAGACTAAGATCAGCAATTAACTAAGTATTCAGCGAACAAACAGATCTATTCAAGTTCTACCTTGATGATTAGAATATAATCAGATTAAGATAAAAAATTAAGAAAATGGTAGATGAATTCTAGATCTAAAGTTCTATGGATCATAGGTGATTAAGAAACCACCTATGATTAGAGTATGTCTCTAGATCTTTAACATGCAAATCTAATAATTAAGGAACAGAAACTTGCAAAGAGAACAAATAATAATTTTTTTAAACGAATATCGATTGAAGAGATCTCAAGAGAGACAAGTCAAATAAGCCTGAAGGAGCGAGGTCACTTCCCTTGGAGATCATAGACGATCACATTTTGAATTGATCGCAAGGTGGGGTCGATGGACGTCGTTGCGTAGCTTGAGAATTCAGCAAAAGAGTTGTAGTGCAGAATTTAATTTAGAGAGAATAAAGAGGATAAGAGGGGAGAAAGTAGGGAGAGAATAAGAGAAAGAAGAAAGAGGAGATGAGCGATATTTGATTCTCAAAAAAAAAATTTACGTCTCTCTATCTTTCTTTTCTTTTTAACAAGCTGAACTGAATATGGAACAAACTACTTGGACTCTTTTATTTTTAAACGCCAAAACCACTTATCCTTATCCTTATCCAAGTTCTAATTTAAATTAAACTAATCCTATCCCAACTAAAATAGACTAGAATCAACTAAATAGAAATAAAATGACTAACGAGATCCAATCCAATTGACTCAATTGGGCTGGATTTACAAGACCTTATAAATAAAACTCAAAATAGAAGAAATAAAGAGCTAAATCAAGATCCAACTTAATTAATTGAGACAAATGGATGTCGGTCTGATTCTTCGGCATCGTTCATGTGTCTAAATTGGCTCCAATCGATCATCACTGGCGATGGTGTCCGTACCAAAAACTTATAAGGAAGCTGGAATAAAATGAATATTTATGAATCATTTTGTCTTCTTTTATCCTCCTCTCTTGAATGAATGTGACTGATGATCTTGTAATGGCATCGTTTAATAAAATAGATTTTTTTTTTCAATTTTAACTTGTCACTTGTATTTTCAATTTTGAATCAGCTGACTCAAAATGAAATTGCCATGCACAATATCAATTATTGACTAAAGTGACTTAAGTGTAAATCGAAGCAATCCATAACACTTAATAAGAAATAGATATCTTGAAACAAGGACTTTATTGAGTATTTCTTTATAAATAAGACTTACCGATAGTTCATCTTCAGATTTTTAGAATTTCAAGTTCGAGGTATAGGTGTACCATCTAGCTCCTCGATTCGATAGGACTCAGATCGAATTACTTTGAAAACTCGATACAATCCTTCCTAGTTTGGGGCTAACTTGCCTTATTCAGTTAGTTTTGAGACTTTGGCTCAACGTAAGGTCATCACTTCTAAAGGTCTTCGACTTAACACTTTAGTTGTAGTGGAGAGCGACCCTCTGTTGGTAAGAGATCATTCTAATCCGAGCTCGCTCTCTGATCTCTTTGAGAAGATCGAGTTCAGAATGAAGACGATCTGAATTTTTTCACTCGATGAAACTCTCTACTCTATATGAAGGAAGACTGATCTCCACTAAGATGATAGCTTCCATGTTGACTAGTTTGAAGGGTATTTCTATAGTTGGTATCCAAGGTGTGATTCGGCATGTCCACAACATGCTGTAAAGCTCGTTAGCCCACAATCCTTTAGCTTGGTCTAGCCTCTTCTCAGTCTTTGGAGAATTATTTGATTCATAACTTCGGCTTCTCCATTTCATTGAGGATGTCCGACAAAAGTGAACCAATATTCGATGTGAAGTTCAGAACAAAAGTCCCTGAACCTCTCATTATCAAATTATCGATTGTTATCGGTGATGATCACCCTTGGAACACTAAATAGGCATATGATTGATTTTTGAATGAATTCTCTGGCCTTTTGTTCAGTGATCTATGCCAAAGGTTCGGTTTTGACCTACTTTGTGAAGTAGTTAATTGCTACGATCAAAATTTTTTTTTGACCTGATGTCATCAAAAAAAGATCGAGGATGTCCATGCCCCACATCTCAAAAGGTCAAGGAGATGAGATAGAGATGAGCTGGGATGCCAATTTTTATTAGATATTGGCATTCTCTGACATCGGTCACATTTGAGAACAAAGTTCTCTGCATCTTTTTGTATTGAAGGTCAGTAGTATCCTTGTCGAAACAACTTATGCGTCAATATTCTACTTTCGATGTGGTTGCTACAGATGCCTTCATGGACCTCCCGAAGTGCATAATCAACTTCAAACGGTCTAAGACATTTGAACAAGGGCATCGACAATGACTTCCTATATAGTTGGCCATTAAAAAGGATATATCATAGAACTTGATGCTTGATTTTTTGGACTTCCTTCTTATTAGCTAGGATGGTGCCATTGCTTAAGTAGTTGATTAGTAGATCTCTCTAGCTTGGCTCCTCGTCAATCTGGTTGATGCTCGAAGTCCCTTTGATGTTTGGGACATCCAAATATTCGATGTAGATCCTCCATCCCAGATCGACAGAATTGGGGGTAGCTAGATGGGGTAGTGCATCAGCTCAGACATTCTCTGATCTAGGAATCCTTTGGATATCTAGTTTTTTGAAACTCATTGAGTGATCCTTTATCTTTTGAAGATATCTGAGCATCGTTGGATGCTTTGTCTCATACTCATCTCATACTCAGCTCACAACGAACTGAGAGTCGGAAAGCACCTTGACTTCATCAACACTGAACTTTTTAGTGATCTTTAATCCTGTGATGAGGGCTTCGTATTCAACCACATTATTTGTTATGCTGAAGTGGAACCTCAGCACCTACTCGACAACGACTCCGTCAGGATTAGCGACGATCAGACCCACACCACTTTCTTAGGAATTTGAAGTTCCATCCACATGTAGTATCCAACAGTTGTCTTGTACAGCAATCTCTGGTTCTGAAGTGTTCAAATTTGACTTGTCTTCAGGGATCATGCATTTGACGATGAAGTCTATCAGGATTTGCATCTTTATTGATGTACAGGACTGATACTTAATGTTGAACTCGTCGAGCTCAATTGCTCACTTCATCAGACAATCAAACGTATCCGACCTTCGAAGTATGGCTTTCAGGGGTTGGTCGGTGAGTATAACAATAATGTGAGCTTGAAAATATGGCCGAAGATGCTTGCCGGTGATGGCGATTGCATAAATTATTTTTTCAATCCTTATATATCCGATCTCTTCATCTCTGAGAATTTTGCTAGTGTAGTAGATCGACTTTTGCACACTGGCTTCTTCTTGGACAAGAACCAAATTTATTGCCCATGAGTTGACTGACAGATATATGTACAGTTTCTCATCTTCAACAGGTTTAGATAGAAAAGGTGCCAATCCCAGGTATTTTTGGAGGTCTTCAAAGATAGATCGGTATTCTTTCAACCACTTGAAGTTTTTTACTTGCTTTATTGTCTTGAAGAATGGAAGATACTTTTTGGCCGACATACAGATAAATCAACCTACTATTGTTACTCTTCCATTTAAGTATGGAACTTCTCTTTTATTGGTGGGATGTTTCATCTCCACAAGTGCTTGAATTTTCTCCAGATTTACTTTGATTCCTCATTGAGTGACCATGAAACTAAAAAATTTTTTAGAGTTCACTCGGAAAGTATACTTGCTCGGATTCAGTTTCATTTGGTAGCACTTGAGTTCATTGAAAGCTTCATTCAAATTGACAACATGCTGATCGGCTTCAATGCTCCTGATGAGCATGTCATCCATGTATACTTTCATATTGTGGTCCATCTTTCCTTGAAGATCTTGTTGACGAGATGCTGGTAAGTTGCTTCTACATTCTTCAATTCGAATGGAATTATTTTGTAACAGTACAATCCTTATTCTATTATGAATGCTGTTTTCTCTTCATCTTCAGAAATCATTCAAATTTGGTTGTAGCCAGAGATTGTATCCATAAAGCTTAGAAGTTTGTGGCTCGAGGTAGCATCAACCAATTGATCAATCTTCAGTAAAAAAAACTATCTTTGGGACAAGCTTTATTGAGATCGGTGTAGTCAATACAAATCCTTCACTTGTCGTTAGCCTTTTTCACCATGACCATATTCGTGATCCATTCTGAGTAATTTATTTTCTGGATGAATCCCACCTTGAGAAGTTTGTCGATCTCTTCATCAATCGCCTTCTATCACTCTAGGGTGAAGCTTCTTTTCTTTTGTCGAACAGGATGATGATATGGGTCAACATGTAATTTATAAGTAATGACATCAGGGAGATATCTGGTATGTCGAATGTCGACCAGATGAACATGTCGATGTTTGCCTGAAGAAAGTCAGTCAACCACTCTTTGAAATATTTGGATAGTTGGCTTCTGATCTTAACAGCTCGATCAGATTCACTTTCGAGTGTTATATCGACAAGTTGTTCCATTGGCTCATCTCGACTTTCATCTTCTTTCTTTCTTAGGTTCAGACCCTTAATTCGCAGAGTCTCCTTGGGCTTATTCTCCTAAACTATTGCCAAGCATTGTCATCCAAGCATCTGATCGCCTCTCATTTTCCTCATTTCATTCTTGGTCAGAAATTGGATGAGCAAGTGGTACATTGAGACGATATCTCTCAAAGCATTCAGTATAGGCTGCCTGCAGATGGTGTTGTAAGCCGAAGGTATTTGAACCACTAAGAAGTTGAGCAGTATGGTGGCCTATCGACGTGATTTTCTACAGTTACAAGCAGTTCTACCTTACCTTCAATAGCTATTGAATTATCGAAGAACCCGACCAATGGTGCATTGACCCACTTTAGTTGTTCTTTGGATAATTTCATCCTTTGAAATGCATCGTAAAATAAAATATCGACAGAACTTTTATTAGCAACCAAAATTTTTTTTACGTTATAATTCACTATCATCATCGAAACAATAACAGTATCATTATGATGAGTTTGAACTTCGATTACATCATCATTTGAAAAAGAAATAACATCATTGGAGGATGAAAGATTTACTTCCTCGATTCACCGCCTCTTCCGAGTGGATCCTTCAACTTCCTCTTCTTCTCCTACCCCCTTGCCGTCAGCCAGTCTCGAGGTCATGTTGATGATACCAGCAGTTGGATTGTTGCCTAGATTATCATTCACATCGGTATTGGGCTGATGTGACCCCTCTATTGGGCCTTTTTCTTTATTTTGGATGTACTCCCTAAGGTACCCCTAGTATATCATATCCTCGATCTCATCCTTCAACTGGTAATACTCCTTGATATCGTGGTCATAGTCTCGATAGAAGTGGTAGTACTTCTTTCGATCCCTTTGGCTCAATTTCACCCTCATTTTTTTTAGCCAGCATATATAGTCCTGGCTTTTGATTTCCATCAAGATCTGAGCATTAGGGGTGGAGAGAGGTGTATAGTCATGGAAGCACTGTTGGGGACTCCTCATCCTCTACTGCTTCTGAGGGCGGTTGTTTCTTCCCTCTTTCAGAGCTCCACTATCCTCCTCATGGGCAGTGCAATATTTTTCGTGACTTTTTTTTCTTCTCATCCTTCTTCTTTTCTCTTTCTCACTAGCGAAGGACTTCGCTCTCCTCAGCTTGAGCATACTTTTGTGCTTGGGCAAGGAGATCAACATAGTCTCTCGAAAAGTTTTTGTTGAGGAAGAAGATGAGGCGTTCATCCTTGAGTCTTTATTTCATTGTTGACATGGTGATGAACTCATTGAAGTCGCAGACTTCAAGCATTGCAGCTTTAAAACATGCCACATAGTCCCTTATTGACTCCCCTTCTTTATGCTCGATGTCATTGTTCTTCGACTATGGCCTTTAGCTGTCGAAGTGCATCACGAATTATGTTTCCAACTACTAGAAGGAGTGGATCGATCCTCATGGGAGGCTTGAGAACTAGACTCTCACGCTTTTCTTGAAAGTCACTACGAAGGCGAGGCAGAGAGCATCGGATGCATCCTACAACATCATGAGAACTTTGTAACCCTCTAGATGGTCAAGCGGATCAATCGAGCCATCATATGGCTTGACCTACGGTATTTTGAATCGATGTGGGATCGGTTCGCTCAAGATTTTCTGAGAGAATGGTGACTGGGTGTTGAAGCTGAAGCTGTCATTTTGTTAATGGCCCCACGATTGGAACTCAGCAATCCTTCATTCCAGCTCCTGAACCTTCTTGTTGAGATTGTCTTCACATTAGGAATGGTATTGATGTGGGGAGAGGCTTGAGGTGGAGTCCTCCTTGGAGGGCTTGGGTGAATGATATCTTCAATCGCCTCCTTTTGAACTCTAAGGGCATCGAGGCAAGCGGTGTGGAGCTGGTTTGACTGATTGTGACCATCAGCACGAAGCATTAGATGCATTCGAGTGCTGTTGCCCTCGTTTGGACCCTTCTATGTGGGTCCAATAGCTTCGCTTAGATGGGGCCACCAGAGGAGCTTCTGTCCTCACTGCACCATCCTACTATAATTACAGTACAACAGCCACGAGTGCCTAGACTTGCTCCGCCAGTACGACGATCGGGTCTGGATGAATGACAGCAACTGTCAAGGAGGTTGTTCCCTGGTGCTTTGTCCTTTGGGGTTGCTATGCAGTGATAACTGCCAGCACGATATGGTGAGGTGGTTTTGCGATCAGGTTCTCACTATCTTTCATCGAAAAATAAGATGAGTATCTTTTCTCTAGTGCCAATCTGTTGCTGCACCTTTCTGATTGAGGTGCCACAAGACAGGATAGCTCAGATTGTTGATTTGTTAGAGTAGGCAGGCGCTGGGTTAGGACTCTGATCATCTATAAAGAAAGTCCATACTCAGAGAAAGAGATGGGGGTTCTTCAATGGGAGATCCTTTGATGGTTAAGTCAGTGACAGTTGGAAAAGGAGAACCGTAGAAAATAGTGAAAATCAGAGTCGAGTTCAGAGATCCCCTTTTTTTCCTACCCTTTTCTTTTTATAAAAAAAATTGTTAGGCAGTTGGCACCTATCAGAATCGGAATAGTAGTTGTCAGAGCTAGAGTGGTGGGTATCGGTAGGTTGTTATAAGGCCTACCGCCTATATCTGGAGAAGTAGTGGACCGTTGTAACAAAATGCTAACTCAGTAGATCCCGCATGCCAAGAAGCTCCTTGCGGCATCCGAAATAGAGGATGGTTTACAGAGGATTGGGATGAAAATGGAATGGGATCGATAGATATCTGACGATGTAGACCTCGTTGAGTTACCAATCTCTTATAAATGATCGACTAGATGCCAATGTCTGTGATGCTGTTCGGATCACATGATGTTGTTCAGATCATGTGTCTTAAATCACTAGGTCATGATGCTAGATATCTATTATGTTTTCAAAAATTGGACATGTCATTAGGTGGATAAAATATAGTCCAACAATATTAGTTCTTTAACTACAATTGTAGCTATGGATCCAAATTCTGCAAAAGTAAAATGAATATAAATAGCTAAGATGGATGTTCTTATTTCCATGCCTATCATCTTCCATTTGCACTCAAAATAGGGATACAGCAAAATCGGCATGCAATTCCAAATTAATTTTCCACTATATGTCCACATCCACAAAGAAATTCAAAATAGATACAACAATTTTGTATTCAGTATGTATATGTTGAGCAAATTTGAGCACATATGTTGTTTTGCTAACGAAGTCTGAGTACATTTAGCTCCATTGCATATCTTAGCATCCCTTAGAAGGGATATATTTTATTGAAATGTGCCATGTTTAACTCATATAGCCACAACGTTGAAACATTCAAGGGCTGCAACAAATAGTTTGATGCAGTTAGTAAAAAAAATTGAAATCAAAATAAAAATCTATCCGAAACCAAAAATTTAGAAATACAAAATTATAAACACCATTAAAAAAAATAAAATCAAAACCAAAATTTATAATCTGAAAACTGCCTAATTTTTTTATTCATTTGAAAATTTTCATAAATGAATAATCAAATTGATGACACCATTTATAATTTCGATGATACCATATATAATTTAACCAAATTTATAATAAATATTTTGAATGTATAAAAAAAAATAAAAAATATTAAACATAGGATCATCTAGATGTAGTTTTGATTTTGGATCACAAAATTATTAAAATCATTATCAAAATCAAAAGTGAATGATTTTTAATCTTTAAATCAAATTGTCCTCATTTGATTTCGATTAAAACCACCACATTTGATTCGAAGATGAATAAAATATTTAGATATCCATCCAATTGGCATGTGGTGCATTTCATTGCATCACAGGTTTTGATCAGGTGTAGCTTTCGTGAGTCTACGCCTCCTCCAGCATGTGCATGCGTCTGCACTCGGTGTTGCGAATACTTTACCTAATTAATTTTAAAAAAAATTATTTATAAAAATAACTTAATTTTTAACTTATTTACTAAATTGATACAAACAGAATAAAATACCATTTTGAATGACGTTTTATGATGGCCACGTCACCCACCTTTTTTCTCCATTTTCTACGTAGACGATGAAAAAAAAAATAAAATTGCCAAATCAAATGGTATTTCTTAAAACATCATTTGAAATAACATTTTTAAAAACACCATTTCAAATGATATTTTAAAAAATATCATTTTATTTGATGATTTTAATTTTTTTCCCAAAAAAAGAGAAAAAATAGAAAAAAATAAAAATTATAATTTCAAATTTATAAAAAAATAAAAATTATAATTTTGATTAAAATAAAAATTATCATTTCAAATTAGTATTTCTATTTCAAATTATCTTTTTAAAAAATATCTAAAAAAAATTGGTGTAAAAAAAAATAAAAAATACCATAAAAAAGAATTAAAAAAATAGAAATTATAATTCTAAATTTTAAGAAAATAAAAATTTTAATTTTAATTCAAATAAAAATCATCATTTCAAATTACAATCTTCTTTTCAAATTAATTTTTTTAAAAAATATCATAAAAAAATAAAAAAATGAGAAAAAAATAAAAATTATAATTTTGAATGCATTTAAAAAAATAAAAATTTTAATTTCAATTCAAATAAAAAATAACATTTTAAATTATTTGCTCCATTTAAAATTTATTTTTTAAAAAAATATCTCAAAAAAATCTTAAAAAATTAAAATAATAAAAAATACCATAAAAAATGAGAAAAAAATGAGGAAAAAAATAAAAATTATAATTTTAAATGAATTTTAAAAAATAAAAATTTTAATTTTAATTCAAATAAAAAATATCATTTTAAACTATTTTCTCCATTTAAAATTAAATTTTTTAAAAAATATCTCAAAAAAATCTTAAAAAATTAATAAAAATAAAAAATACCATAAAAAAATGAGAAAAAAATAAAAATTATAATTTTGAATGAATTTTAAAAAATAAAAATTCTAATTTTAATTCAAATAAAAAACATCATTTCAAATTATTTTTCTCATTTAAAATTTATTTTTCTAAAAAATATCCCAAAAAAATCTTAAAAAATTTAAAAAATATAAAGTGCCATAAAAAAGGAAAAAATGAAAAAAAAATAAGAAAAAAATAAAAAATATAATTTTAAATTTAAAAAAAAATAAAATTTTAATTTTAATTAAAATAAAAAACATCATTTCAAATTAGTTTTCCCATTCCAAATTAATTTATTTAAAAAATATTCCAAACAAAAGAAAGAAAAAACCTAAAAAATGTCATAAAAATAGAAACAAATGGTAAAAATAGGAAAAAATTATTATTATAATTTTAAATTATAAAAAAATTAAAATTTTATTTTGAATTCAAAAAAATAAAAGAAATAAAAAATGCCATAAAAAAGTGAAAAAAGGGAAAAAAATAAAAATTGTAAATTAAAATTAAAAAAAATAAAAATTTTAACTTTAATTCGAATAAAAAATATCATTTCAAATTACTTTCTCCATTTTAAATTATTTTTTTAAAAAAATATCTGAAAAAAGAAAAAAATTGGTGTAAAAAATAAAAAAATACCATAAAAAAGAAAAAAGGGAAAAGAATTGAATTGAAAAAAAATAAAAATTGTAATTCTAATTCAAAAATAAAAATTATAATTTTGAATTTAAAAAAATAAAAAATTCTATTTATAATTCAAATAAAAAATATAATTTCAAATTACTAAATTAATTTAAATTTAATTTTTTAAAAAATATTCCAAATAAAAAAAATACTAAAAAAATTTCAAAAAGGGTAAAAATGGGAGAAAATTAAAATTAAAATTTTAAATTATAAAAATTTTAATTTGAATTTCAAAAAATAAAAAAAATACCATAAAAGAAGTGAATAAAAGGGGAAAAATTAGTAAAAAAATAAAAATTATAATTATAAATTTAAAAGAAAAAAATTAAATTTAATTCAAATAAAAATTTATCAATTCAAATTACTATCTCCATTTTAAATTAATTTTTTATTAAAAAATTACATAAAAAAAATTAAAAAAAATAAAAATACCATAAAAAAGAAAAAAATAAAAAATTGAAATAAAATGCCAAAGGGGATGGCATTTTTCCTTTGATATTTTTGAAAATGCCATCCCTTTTGGCATTTTTGAACTATAAAACTCAAAAAAAAAAACCCTCTTCTTCCTCTTCTCCGGCGTTTCTCTGGCATTTTCTCCTCACCGGTGGCACGACGGCGAGCTCCCGATGGTGGTGAGCTCCCTTGTCTCTCTTTCCTCTTCCTCTCTCTCCCTCTTCCTCTCTCTCTCTCCCTCTTTTTTCTTGGCCCGCCAGCGACAGACGGCCGGCGGCGGGCCCGTGCGCCCCCTAGTTGGTCCATCAGTGGGCCACCGACGGCTGCCCCGCCCCTCCCCTTCCCTTGGCCGGCCCCCTCTCTCTTTCCTCTTCCTCTCTCTCTCCCTCTTCCTCTCTCTCTCTCCCTCTTTTTCCTTGGCCCACCGGCGACAGACGGCCGGCGACGGGCTCGCGTGCCCCCCCGATTGGTCCGTCGTAGGCCGCCGGCGGCCGCCCCACCTCTTCCCTTGGCCGGCCCCCTCTCTCTTTCCTCTTCCTCTCTCTCTCTCCCTCTTCCTTCCCTCTTCCTCTCTCTCTCCCTCTTTTTCTTTGGCCTGCCGGTGACAGCCGGCCGGCGGTGGTCCCGCGCGCCCCCCCTGGTTGGTCTGCCGGCGACCGCCCCGCCCCTCCCCTTTTCTTGCCCGACCCCCTCTCTCTTTCCTCTTCCTCTCTCTCTCCCTCTTCCTTCCCTCTTCCTCTCTCTCTCTCTCCCTCTTTTTCCTTGGCCCGCCGGCGACAGCCGGCCGGCAGCGATCCCGCACCCCCCCTGTGGTTAGTTCGCCGGCGGTCGCCCCGCCCCTCCCCTTCCCTTGGCCGGCCCTCTCTTTCTTCTTCCTCTCTCTCTCTCCCCCTCTTCCTTCTCTCTTCCTGTCTCTCTCTCCCTCTTTTTTCTTAGCCCGCCAGCGACAGCCAGCCGACGGCGGTCCCCTTCCCTTGGCCGGCAGCCGCCCCGCCCCACCCCTCCCCTTCCCTTGGCCGACGGCGGGCCCCTTCCCTTCCCTTAGCCGGCCGCCCCGCCCCATCCCCACCCACGGTGGCCCCTCCCGGGCGGCGGCCCAGCGGCGGGCCTCGACGGCGGCCCCATGGTGGCCCCCCGACGGCGGCCCCCCCGCGACGGGCCCCGATGGTGGCCCCCCAACGACGGGCCCCCGACGGTGGTCCCACGGCCGCCCTCCAATGGCAGGCCCCGCGGTGGGCCCGTGCGGCCCTGCGGCGCCCTTCTATTTTGATTTGTTTGTTTTTTATTTTTATCTCATTATTTTTTATTTTTTATTTTTATCTCATTAGATTCAGATTTATTTTAAAATTCGATTCGATCCTAATTTAAAAATTTTAAAATATATTGTATTTCATGAAAATGTAGACTTATCAGTTGACCCCCATCATTTTTTAACGATATAAATTTAGATAATGATGGTTGTATTAGTGTTGGTCAAAGATTGAACTCTGACTATCAATTTTAGGACTCTTCGATGACTAAATTATCTAAAGGTCTAATGTTTGAGAGTAAAGATTATGTAAGGAGAGCTGTTGATCTTTATCACATTATGAAGCATCGGACATACAATGTAGTTCAGTCGCATTCGAAATTATGGTCCGTATGATGCGCATCATCAGATAATGTTCAAAATTGTAAATGGAGGCTTCATGCTGCATTGTTAAAAAACTATGGATATTTTCAAATCACAAAATATGAGGATCCTCACACTTATTTATTTACGGGGTTGAGTCGAGACCACAAACATGTCAGTGAAAGGATGATTGGCACACTAGTCCGACATATTGTTGAGAAAGATCCCGGTGTTAAAGTTGAAGCTATTGTGGCAACCGTTAATGATCAATTTTAATATACAGTGTCATACAGGAAAGCATGGTGTGGAAAGTAGAAGGCATTGGTTGATATTTATGGAGAATGGGAGCCGTCTTATGCTAAATTATCCTATTATATGGCTGCACTTTAACATACAAATCCTGGTACTGTTGTTTCATAGAATTTTTTTCAAACTGTGAATTCCAATATCCAAGTTTTAAATTATATTTTTTGGGCTTTCAAACTATCCATCCAGGGTTTTATGCACTGCCATCCTGTAATCAGCATTGATGGCACGCACTTGTATGGAAAGTTTAAAGGTAAGATGTTAATTGCAACAGAAATTGATGCAGGAATAGGATATTTCTATTAGCATATGCAATTATGGATGAGGAGACGACTGCAAGTTAGAGTTGGTTTCTTTTCCAGCTCAGAACACATATTGTCAAAAATAGAAATGAAATATGCTTAATTTCTGACAGGCATCCAGGTATATTAAATGCCATCGCAGATGAGTCTATTGGATGGAGTTCACTACGTGCCTATCACCGATACTGCTTAAGATATATCTGCAGTAATTTCAACACTCATTTTAAAAATATGCAGCTGAAAAGAGCAGTATGGCAAGCAGGAAGCGCTCATCAAGTTCGCAAGTTCAACTTTATCATGGGTAGGATCAGAATAGTGAATGAAGAGGTTTGAAGCTAGTTGTTCGAGATAGAAAAAAAGAAGTAGACGTTGGCACATGATGATGGCCTACGCTATAGTGTCTTAACTATAAATTTGTCAGAGGTTTTCAACAGTGTTTTACGAAGAGCTAGAAATGTGCCAATTATAGTTTGTATTCAAATGACATTTTATCATCTTGTGAAATACTTTAATACGAGGCATGCCCAAGCCTTGAGATATGTAGAGGAGAATCCAAATAATCTTTTTACTCCTCATATTACAATTAAGATTGCTAAAGATCAAGTAAAAGCTAACCAACACCGAGTAACAGCATTCAACCTTCAAAGAGGCATATATGAAGTGCTTATGAGGAGAGCAAGCGCAAGGTTACGAGATGAAGAAAATTTTCATACTGTTACTTTAGCTGAAAAAAAATATTCTTATGAAAAGTGAAGCATGTACAAATATTCATGTTCCCACGTTTTAGCTATGTGTCAAGAAATTGCTGTACATTTGAGTGGTTTTGTAGATGATGCATATACAATTACAGCATATATGAATGCTTGGAGCGGTGACTTTAATCCATTACCACATAAAGATTATTGGATGCATACACATATGTTCAAATATATTCTTAATTATCATCGTTTGAGACCCAAGTAGAAAGGTAGACCAAAGTCAACAAGACTACGAAATAAGATAGATGATAGGCAAATAAGAAGTAAGAACCATTGTGACATTTATAAGAAACAGGATCATGACTGCCGTCGCTGTCCTAGGATACTTCAACACACTTCAACTTCAAGCAGTGAAAGAAATTAAAAGCTCCGAAGATGTATTTTCATCATTGTTTTATATATTTCTGTGAGATTGTATTTGAATATACATGTTTAATATCCAGAGATGAACTGAATTTTGTGTTTAAGTTGTATTGTGTGACAATATTATGTTTAAAATATATTTTTTATAAAATAAATGGCTATCATATTTCTTATTTTTTAATACACTTGTGATAATATCATTATTTTAGATTCATTAGCGTATTATGGCTTACGATCTGCGATATCTCGATCCTCGAGACAGCAGTATTCTTACATTGCAGGAGCATCATCGATCACAGACTATTTTAGATGGCGACGTAAGCATTCCAATCCTACTTACTATTTAATTTTTTTTAAAAAAGTCATATATATTATCTAATTATTATATCTTATTGCAGGAGCCCAGACATCTTCGTCTATGACGATCCGATGCTGACTTCTGAAGGACAGAGGACATCCCACATAGAGTGTTGGATTATTTATGATATCTTGGATTCTATAAAGTATATCAGATTGGTCGTATATAGATGGACGTTAGTCTTATTACTGCTTTGCTTGAGAGATGGCGTCCAGAGACACACATATTTCATCTTTCATTTGGTGAGACGACCATCACTTTACATGATGTCAGCATCCTTACTGGACTATCAGTTGATGACGATCCAGTTACTGGAGTTAATCCCATGCTTACCATTCTGGAGTGGCAGGCTTTGTGCTTGTGATTGCTAGGGTTTGAGCTTGACGTCCAGTTTTTCGATCATTTACGACTCAGGATTGAGTGTTTGGATGATCGTTATCGATATTTTCATATTACGGATGATGCATCAGAAGAGATGGTGCAGCAGTTGTTAGGGGTCAAGTGCTGCAGTTGTTAGGTGGTGTCCTGCTATCCGATACTTCATCGAATAAGATGAAGTTGATTTTTTTCCATTATTAGAGGATTTATACTTCGCTTGTAGACTTAGTTGGGGCAGTGCAGTACTAGCTTGCCTGTACAGAGCTATGTGTCTGAATTTTTATGCTGATCAAAGCGAGATTGGTGGTTATCTTGTATTATTACAGGTATGTGAATTAAAAATTTTTATTTTTAATATTCAATTATAGTTCACATTGGATATATCATGTATGATTTTTTTAAAATTTATAGATTTAGGTATGGGAGCGTATGCCGACTATCAGTCCATTACAATAACAGTTGCTCGAGATACCATCAGAGCAGCATGATCCTGATGTTCCATTCAGACTAGACGGATCATTGGGATATAGGTATAAAAATATTACTTTTTTTACTTGAAACTTACTGTTTTAAATCCAATAAAATTTATTTAACATGAGTAGATTGTGAAACAGATGGAACGTTGCATGCAACGTTCATCACGTATCGACGAGAGTGGCACGGGTTTATAGGTGCCAGTTGGATACATTAGTTGATACATATAAACGGATAAATTTGATTTTTTTACAAATATCATTTTACAGTATTCATAATCTATTAAAATTTTAGCTTACTAATTTTTTTTATTTTAACGCTATCAGTTTTTGTGGGAGCCATATACAGATGAGATATTGGCTATATTACCACAGATGTGTACAGTTGGACATGACATATGAACTGCTAGGGTGCCACTTATTTGTTTTAATGTGGTAGAGTGGCATCTTTTCGATCATGTCCTGTGATAATTTGGTCAGATTTAGGGCATCCCAGAGCAGTTTGATACCAATCAGGGACTTCATCGTATTGATCGATGAAGAAGAGCTCGTATTGACTGGCGTATCAGACATGCAGAGTACATCGATATTTGGGATATACGTCGAGATCACATTGCTCATGGTGATTCCATTTTTAAAGGCCGTTCATATACCGAGGACTACATGGCTTGATTTTTTAGCATTACAGTACGAGTCATTGGACAGCCTCGGTATGCAGTTTCCGAATATGAAGGCGAGAGTTCTGCTGTGTGTCTTTTGGTAAGACTATGAAAATTAGTTTATGTTGTTTGTGTTATGTAATTTATTTTATATTTTACAGAATATTGACTGTTTAATTTTTATTTTGTAAACTGATTCTATGTCGGGTCTTGTGTTGGACGCTCATCGTACTTTATCTACGACTGATGAGGACGAACGGATTCGAATACTGCATGAGATAGAGAGAACAAGTTTCGGAATATTGATGGCGATTGGTGTTGATCCATATAGCTGTGCGCCTTGGTATGGAGCAGCCGATGCGCCAGATATGAGATATACGCTGTCACCATATGTTCCACATATACCATCACCGCATATTCCGCAGATGTCATCACTAGATGCTGCACAGATGCCACCGCCTTTTGATCCACAGATAGCAGCGCCTTCTTCTTCTTACATCCCCCAGTTGACATCATCGGGTACCAATTGGCTATATGAGTATGATAGTTTCTTTTCAGGTCCATCTGTGTATCCAGATGAGAGGGTTGAGTGGGTCGCTCAGTCCGTAGATGATCCAACAGCATCAGTTATTCCTGAGCAGCATGACCAGCAGACCTCCACTGATATAGGGGAAGAGCCATCACAGCAGGAGCAAGAGCAGCCATTGAGGACCTTCCTGAGAAGGTCCAAGCGACCACGGGCACCACGATATCTTTGTGGGGCTTAGTCTTTTTTAGATTTGTACTTAGTATTTTTGAAACTTTTATTATATTATTTTTTATACACTTGACATTTTTATTCTATTTAATATTATTAATTATTGATTTTATTTTATATTATTTAATTTCAAGTGATCAGATATTATACTTTGTGGATATGGATACACATACTCTAATGTATCTCAGAACATTAGGAGAGAAAAAATTATGTTAAAAGGGTTATAAAAATTATAACATAAATAATAATAATATATCAGATAATTTAATTATATTTCTTAAAATATCTAAAAATAAGTTAAATCAGATAAGTCGGTGGGGAACCATCAAAGTTCAA
Organism: Elaeis guineensis; assembly: GCF_000442705.2. Taxonomy (NCBI): domain Eukaryota; kingdom Viridiplantae; phylum Streptophyta; class Magnoliopsida; order Arecales; family Arecaceae; genus Elaeis; species Elaeis guineensis. Next base: position 22,581,678 of record NC_026004.2, on the reverse strand, counting down.
GCCGATATATGAGATGAATTGGACCGCATTGGTACATCTCGATCTGGTACGGATATGAATAGCTACATACGGTGCGGTATGGAGAAAAAAATTAATTAATTTGAAATAAAGAAAGTAATTTGAAATGAAGAAAGTAATTTGAAATGATATTTTTTATTTGAATTAAAATTAAATTATTTATTTTTTTAAATTTAAAATTATAATTTTTATTTTTTTAATTTCTTTTTTATTTTTTTATCATATTTTTTATTTTTTTAATTTTTTAATATTTTTTTTGGAATATTTTTTTAAAAAATTTCATCTTAAATGGGAAAAATAATTTGAAATTATATTTTTTTATTTGAATTAAAATTAAATTTTTTTTTTTTAAATTTAAAATTATAATTTTTATTTTTTTTTCATTTTTTTCTTCTTCGTTTGGAATATTTTTTAAAAAAATTAATTAGCAATAGGGAAAGTAATTTGAAATGATATTTTTTATTTTAATTAAAATTAAAAATTTTATTTTTTTTAAATTTAAAATTATAATTTTTTTTATTTTTTTAATTTTTTTACTTTTTATGGTATTTTTTATTTTTTATTTTTTTGACATTTTTTTTTAAAAAAATTAATTTTGAAATGGAGAAAGTAATTTGAAATGATGTTTTTTATTTTAATTAAAATTAAAATTTTTATTTTTTTAATTTTAAAATTATAATTTTTATTTTTTTCTCATTTTTTCTTTTTTATTATATTTTATATTTTATATTAATTTTTTAAGATTTTTTTGAGATATTTTTTTAAAAAAATTAATTTTAAATGGAGAAAATAATTTAAAATGATGTTTTTTATTTGAATTAAAATTAAAATTTTTATTTTTTAAAATTTATTCAAAATTATAATTTTTATTTTTTTTATTTTTTCATTTTTTATTATATTTTTTATTTTTTTTAATTTTTTAAGATTTTTTTGAGATATTTTTTAAAAAATTAATTTTAAATGAAGAAAATAATTTAAAATGATGTTTTTTATTTGAATTAAAATTTGAATTTTTATTTTTTAAAATTTATTCAAAATTATAATTTTTATTTTTTCTCATTTTCTCATTTTTTATGATATTTTTTATTTTTTTAATTTTTTAAGATTTGTTTTAGATATTTTTTTTAAAAAATTAATTTTAAATGGAGAAAATAATTTAAAATAATATTTTTTATTTAAATTAAAATTAAAATTTTTATTTTTTAAAATTTATTCAAAATTATAATTTTTATTTTTTTCTCATTTTTTTCTTATTTTTTTCTTTTTTTATGATATTTTTTTAAAAAAATTAATTTGAAAAGGAGATTGTAATTTGAAATGATGATTTTTATTTGAATTAAAATTAAATTTTTTTTTAAAATTTAGAATTATAATTTTTATTTTTTTTAATTTTTTTATAATATTTTTTATTTTTTTACATCAATTTTTTTAAATATTTTTTTTAAAAAATAATTTGAAATGGGGATACTAATTTGAAATGATGATTTTTATTTTAATCAAAATTGTAATTTTTATTTTTTTATAAATTTAATTTTAAAATTATAATTCTTATTTTTTTTATTTTTTATTTTTTTAGAAAAAAAATAAGGTCATCAAATAAAATGATATTTTTTAAAATATCATTTGATTTTATTTTTTTTCGTCATCTACGCAGAAAATGGGAGAAAAAAATGGATGATGTGGCGTGATATTTTATCCTATTTATATTAATTTAATAATTAAATTAAAAATTAAATTATTTTTATAAATAATTTTTTAAAAAAAATTAATTTGGTAAAGCACTCCGCTGTTGCAACGTAAATTGCAAACCGCCTTCGCTTTTTTCGGTACATAATTGCAAACCGCCTTCAACGCCTCTTTCCGTGTCAATCTGTTGCCCCATTTCTCATTTCCGCGTTGCGTTGCATCAGAAGAGGAGGAAAAAGAGAAGAAAGAAAGAAAGAGAGATGGTGAACACGTTCTGCTTGTTTTGCGCGTGCATCGACCAGGCGAGCGTCGGGGTGGTGGAGAGCTGGGGCCGCTTCCAGAGGCTCGCCGCCCCCGGCCTCCACTTCTTCAACCCCTTCGCCGGCGAGTGCCTCGCCGGCGTCCTCTCCACCCGCGTCTCCTCCCTCGACGTCCGCATCGAGACCAAGACCAAGGTCACCCCCTCCCCATTCCCGATCTTTTCTCTCAGATCCTCGGATGGATCGCAATAGTAGCGATAGTATCCCATCCTCATCCGATCTGCGTCAGATTACCCATCCTCATCCGATCTGCGTCAGATTATGCTGTGAATTTATTTATTTATTTTTTTTCCTTTTGGATTGAATTCGACTCGTTCGGTTGATTAGGGATTTTGCTGTTCGTTTGCTAGGTTAAATGATCGTCTCTTTTGACAATCTCTTCTGAAGGAAAGAAAATGTTTATGTATTTTAAGATTCCTTTTCGGGTTTTGTGTCATCTTGATGTGCTCAATGGCGTTTCGTCCTTTCTTCCATATCCAGGTGGTTCTTATAATTTTATAAGATGGTTCACTTTGTTTTGCCTTTTGTTTTAATTGGTCTTATATGACATGAATTCAGAACTTGTTTTGTTATGAAAGCGAAATTGTTCGATTTATATTTTGGTGGCATGACGGAGAATTTTTTTTTTTTTTTTGGCTTCAATAAAATGATAAATCTATGAATGTGTTAATTCATATAAGCAAATATTTTATAAGCGAAGATCAAGGAGCATGACATTAATACCTTTGTTTTTGGACCTCTCCCGAGTCTAGGGGGATGTAAACCAGCTGAGATAGGGCTGGTCGGCGATATTGGTAACTTTGCACCCTGTAACCATGCTTGAGAAATTCAAATCCTCTCTCCTGATTGAACCATGATTTCAATCTTCAATATTTTAGCACATGCATTCCAAAGTCCTGTAGTGCTACTGAACACCCACAAATGCTTCATATGTGATGGAAATCATGTGTGACAAAAGGAAAACGTAGAATAGCTATTATGAATAATGAAATTGATAAAGTGCAGAAACGAAATGATATAAAATTATAGGGAAGGCTCGTTTGGGTATAACGTTCTACCACACCAAGATTCTAACTGCCTATTGATTTACTGATGAAAAAATGATCTCATGATGTTAAAGAAAGAAGAAGAAGAAGAAGATAAAATTGTAACAAAAGGTGTGGTGTGTATGCATGTCAGAAAAAAGCAGTATGAACCTGACTGTGATCATCTAGTTCCCATAAGAGGAGAAACGGAAGAATAACTTAAAGGAAGCCAATAACTTGCTGGTTTCATAGAGATGCAGTGTATGAGATGGGAAGAATAATAGGTCAAAAAATTTTAGGAGGACCAATCATGAGAAATCACATCCCCGTTTTAGAGGACAAGATGCTAGAACTTGGGTAATGGCTCTGACTTGTGTGGAGAATCCCAGTCAATGGTGATGGCTTGTACATTACTACAATCATGAGACATCCATGTGCTATATACCTTTTTAAAGCATGGAGCCATAAGACAATAAATTAATAAAATATTGACCAAACACCCTAGTCACATGGCAAGCATCCCAGGCCATACCACCTAATATCAGGCCAAGGCTGGCCTTAGCAAAGACAAACAAGGAAGTGAGAGCACACATGTAGTCGGTAGGTCCCGAACTATGCCAAGTAACATGTTTGAGAGAAATGATATATGCATACTTATGGGTTTCTTACTAGTCCAGATTACACTGAAGAGTAAGCAACGCTATGAGATTTTGTTGCTTGAAACATCAAGAGTTACAAAGCTTCCTTAGGAGTATTAAAAATTCGGTATACAACATAGAGTCGTAGATCACCAGGTATTAAAACAAAACTGCCGAATTTGTTTTAGCATATCTGAGATAATTTTAACTTCAAAAGTATCTTTGTGTCAGGTATGGTCAGAATTTTGCCCTTATAGATAGTAATGAGTGGAATAGAAGAAGCTAACTGGAGATACTAAAGAAAACAAAATCAGTGGAATTGAGAAAAAACTAACAATTTGAGAGAGAGATTGAAGAGAAGCACCCCTCAAAGTGAGGGGATGAAATCCTAAGTACTTTGCTATCTTCTGAAACATAAGCCAATTAAAGCTTAATACTTGATACAAGCAACAAAATATTATACCAGGAGTAATAAAATAAAAAAGGTGTTTGATCACGCAAATTAAAGATATGGTGCAAGTAGAGGAGGGCATGGAGATGTGCAAATAAAGGGCATCTGTCCCATAGTCTTTACTATGTTGTTCTACTAACTACACTTCTGTAGTGCCCACAACATAGTAGGATGACAACAGGGCGGTTTTATTTCTGTTGCCTCAAGAATGCAGTAATCGAAAACTGATTATTTAGAGCATCTAATCTTCAATATAGAAATAAAATAACACAAACTGAAAAATATAGGTTTGAATTATCAAAATGTAAAGTGAGACAGCAAATTTATAGCTTTTATGACTTCACTTCCATTATGCATGACTTGTCTTTAGGTGAAAAGTGATTAACAGGCTGGGCATAGACCACGAATATCATCGCCGTACCTCCATGCCAGCTTGGGCTGAAGTTCTGATTGCTCTGGCTTTCTTAGTGGTGCTCCTGGCTTTATTAGGTGTAAATTTGGCTGCTTGCTTTTGAGGATGAAGATTTACATGTTATTGTAGGCATCATGCATAGGTTTACCTGGTCACTCCACTCCAATAAAACAGCACATTAAGTAATGATCCTTTGCAACAACTTGATCATTGTTATTCAGCCATGCCAGCTGGTTGGAGCCATCTTTCAGTTGCATATTCTGGTTCAACTTTTTCCCAAGTTCAAAAGATACAGACCTCTAAAAACTAACACTATTCTTGATCAGTCCTCGTAGTTTTCTTGACAAGTCATACTGGTTTTGAGTATGTCGGTCCTCCAAATATCATATGATTACAGTTGTGTAGAATAGATAGAATTGCTTCTGCATATGCCACAAGGAAAATGCAAAAGCTCCACCACCTGTGTCAGCCTTAACATCTACTTTTGCATATACTTTTGTAACTCGATTCATCCTCTTTTGAAGATATTTAGTGAATGTTACCCTGTGTAGGGAAATTGGCTTGGTAATCAAGAATCAAGATATTACTGGTTGGAAAAGTCTCCTTGGTTTCATATGTGCTGGTCATATCATTGCAATTACTTCTACTTCTGTCACTTGATGAGTGTACAATCCTTCACCAACCTATGTTAGCTTTAGGATCTAATTTATTTGCTACTTTTGTAATTTGTTTTATGCTTTTGTGATGATCCTTCAGCCAATGTTGCCTGATATTAGGATATAAGCTTGAGATATTTTTTGGTTGGATAACTTGCATAGCATTCCATATGTTTTCTTCTCTATTCTCTGAGGGACTTCTGTGGCAAACTTAGAATCAAGATTGCAAAACTTGATTTTGGTTTTGTTGGGGTCTACCAAGCTTTGGTTTCGGCAATTCTTGGGGTTTTAACAGTTGTGGCTGACTCTTGGGTGCCAGCCATAAATATAAGGAATAATGATTTAAAAAAGGAACAATAAGAGAAACAAGGGTAAATATATGATAATTTTGAAGCATACTCTATCATTTGTAATCTTTGGATTATGATTTTCACATTTCAAGCCGAAAGTAAGAAGAATTATAGATTTATTATCTTAAAGAACCACTTCAATATTAGTTTATCCAATTCTTAAACATCGAATAAATATCTTCAATAATATGTACTAGCTTGGATTTGAGCATGAAACTTGATATAATGGTTACCATCATCATAATCAAGGTTCATCGAACGGATATCAGGGGTCATACAGGTTGGCAATCGGTACATACTGTACCAATCCTAGGTGTATTGGGATCAGGGGGAGGGAGAGAGAGGGAGGAGAGGGATAGGGAGAGGGAAGAGGAGAGAGAGAAAGAGAGTGAGGTGAAAAAGAGAGAGAAAGGGGTGAAGCCACTGGGGTCATCTTCATCTTCTTTGAGGAAGAGCTGAGAGAGGGGGCAAAGTCGCCAAGGTTGTCATCATCTTTGAAGGCAAAGTCGCCGAGGTTGTCATCATCTTTGAAGGTTGCCGAGGTTGTCGTCATCTTTGAAACAAAGAGAGACTAAAAGCAAGGAGGGAGGGAGAGAGAGAGAGGGAGTAAAGCTATTGGGATCATCTCATGTTCAGAAGAGAGACGAAGAGAGTGGGTGAACTTGTTGAGGTCATCATCTTCGGGAGACAGAGGGCTAAGGGGGTACATGTGGTCATCAAAGGTGGCGATAGTCGGGTGATCAACAGGCGAGGCGACTCAAGATCAGGTTGGAGGACTTATAGATGCAGTGAACTACCCAAACCATCGTTCAGAAGAGAGAGAGAGAGAGAGAGAGAGAGGGCAAAGTGCATACCGATGGCGGGGTGTCGCCAAAACCCTAACCTTAGTCGAATGCGAGAGAAAGAGAGAGAGTGATCAAGAGGCGAGGTAACTTAGGATCAGATAAGGGGGCTTATAAAGGTAGTGAGCCACCCAAGCCACTTGAACCAAGTAGAATCAGATGGTTTTGGTTGGTTCAGGTTGGTTTGAGGCCTTTTCCCAATCAAACTTGCATCTCAACTCAGTTTTTACATGGAATGGATGGTGTATCTTGAACCGGGCAGGTCTAGTCAAGGTAATTGACCTTGATCATAATTGAGTGTAAGTGCCAACATATCTTTTATAATCTACTAAGAAATGTTTTCTATACTGCCTCGAATTGAGCTAACCTATCCAACTAGCATGAAAATAACATACAGGTTTGTAAATGCCCTGAATCGGCCTGTACCAACCCATATTGAGCTGAACCATGTCGTATTGCCTGGTACTGCCAAAACTTGGGTGCAAACCATATTGTATTGATCTGTAACATTTAGTTTTGGATGATACCATGATAAAAGGTGAGAAAAGGGCCTTAGGAGTTATCTCTGTATGGGGTGCATGTTGACCACATTGTTCTGAACTAGTATTTTCTGATATAGTACCCAGCACCGAGATTACGGACCTTTGCGACTATGGGAAAATTTATCTATCTTGAAGATTTATACAGTGATTTGGCAAATACAAGCTTTTTTCTTTTGAGCCAACCATTTTAGGGCGTCATCTACTTATAAAGCTTCATATATCATATTTCTCCTAGGAATTATCTTAAAGACTTAAGAAATTATCTTTTATCCAGAAAAAGATCCTTTCTCTTAAATTTCTTAGAGCCAAACTGTCAAATGCTTTCAAATTCCAAAATTTTTTATCTTAAAAAAGTACTTCTTGCTTTAATATTGTTGGATTTACTATCCATAATTTTTTTTCCTTTTAACTCAAATTTTGAAAAAATGACACAAATTGTATTTTAACCAATATGTGAAATTGGCTAAAACACTTATTTTATGTTAACTAGAACTCATTGGCTAAATTTACGTGAAATGGAATAATAGCCTTCAAATGAAACTAAATGTTAAATTGAGGTGGAATGATCCCAAAAAGGTATTTATCATTTTTGTGAATTATACAATTGGCCTTTGTCATTTTGGTTTGAATCTTGATAAAAGCATTGAAACTGGACCAAGAGCTATCAGTTTCTATTGAAACTAATTGACACCAAGTTTTGAGGGCTAATTTTAGTTTGGTTTTGATCGTAAGTGTGATCCATTGGCAAGAACTGGCTTTGTAGATACTCTTTTACATATGTCCATGCTAGAAGAGATCTTGCTGTGCTTGGATGCCATAATTCAGTTCTTGCAGTCAGCTGCACCAAAAATTTATATCACCCTTATGTTGTCTTAGGCAAACTAGAATTTGCTGAGGCTTTATTTAGTAACTGCAGCTGCATATAAGTTGTTGATCTCGTGGGAAATGTGGTTTCATAGATCTTTTCGTCGAGGTAGTTAGACTATAGATGTGTGTTTTGATGATTTTGACAAGTAAACAATTGTCTTTGTTGGAATTTTGCTTTTTGATGTAAGTTTAACCATTCAAGTCTGATAGACTTTCGTTAAATCACGTCTACATATCCTTTATTTGGTCAGTAGGTCTAATATGATTGTGATAATTCCTATTTTGGTGGGTTCAGTTAAGTCTGGTCTTCTTGAGATGGTTTGAATAATTGACTTTGGTTGGAGAAGTTGTGGCTGATTGGGTAACTTCCAGTTGATTCAGACTTATTGGATTAGATATAAACATAGAGCCAAATTATGTTTGGCCAGTTCAAGATGGGTTGAGTTGGGTTAATTCTTGCCAGGCCATTTTGGACAAGTCATGTTGGATTGGACTGGGTCCGGTGGCCAAGTTGGAAGTACATTGATTTGGTTTTTACTGAGTTTGGTCTAGTCTAGTCCGCTGGACCTAGTCAACTCGAGTTGCACCCTTCTAACCTCATTGCTTAGAAGCTTGACTTGGGGTTAAGAGAACTGAATTGAAAATGGCTGAGTCAAAAGGCGTGCTTTTTCACACTTCAGTCCCTAGTTACAATAAGACAAAACCAAGAAGTACTCACTTCAAATGAACTATACTTTGGATGTCTCCCTTGCAGACAAACAGATCTCTATTTGATGCTACAACTGGTAACAACTAGCAATCTAGTCTAGAAATTCGTCCAATTTCTGGTGTTCCTTGGACACTAGTATCCAACTCCTGGTATTTGTGTCGGATCCATAATTGAACAAGACATGTGTCAAATGCTTGGATACTTTGTCATTTTTTTTAATTGCATGATTTTAAGAATAGGTAAAGAACATGTTTTTCAAAAGCTAAGATGCTGGTCATGTTGGTGCATGATTGATACCAAAAAGAATTGAGATTTCAGTCTATCTCAGACAAGATGGAAGGAGGGAAAATTTGGAAAGTCCGAGATGCTTCAAGATCTCAATTGATAAATTAGGACCAATATGTTGAAATCTCGACAGATATGGAAAATCCAGAACTGGAAACTGTTGAAGGATTTTAGGATTTCTGTATCAAAACATCTATTCAAGGAAGTGAAAGGTTATTGGAAAGAGTAATGCTATGTGGCTCCCATGAGCTGCACGATAAAAATCCTCTTTCTAGGTGGCAAGGGGGATTAGTGCAACTCATGGATTTGTTGGCAACCACAACTGGTTGGTTGATTATGGAGTTGCCAAGTTAATGGGTGGGGGATTGATGAACTTTTGTGTTCACTTTTCGAGCGCCCAGAAGCATTTTTCTTTTGGAAAATATTGGTCAATATGTTGACATCTTATTAGCTGATGCTTGGGGATTTTTGGGGATTTGTCAGTCTTTATCTAGCCAAGATAATAACGTTCATGTTTCTTATATATCATATCAGTGATGCCCAATATTGATATAAATTGAGATTTTTTTTTTAGATGAAAACCTTGGTTGAGAGTTGGACTCTAGCAATGAGTTCGCCCATTATATAGTGATAAAAATTAGCTTTTCTTCTTTTTAGATATTGGTCAAGAATATTGGTATTAAAATAATGTTAACAATGATTTGTTTCTAAAATTCTTAAAGCTAATTAGAAAGTTTAAGTATATTGGAAGACCTTAACAAATAATATATTATTTTATTTTTTATTTTTTTTTTGTGGGGGGTGGGGGGCGTGTGGGGGTTGCAGCCTCCAACTCACTGGTTCGAGATATTTGGAGCCTGTTGGCGGAATGCACTTTCATGGACATTAGACATGTCTATCGTGAGGCGAACACTGCTGTCGACTAGGTCGCAAGCTACGTAGCCGGCCACTCTAGAGGGGGCAACTAGACTGATGTGTCTGTTTTACCGATGTCCTTCTAAGGCATCCTTCTCTCTGATTTTTTGAGTTGTATTCATACTTGTTGTGTATGAAGTCTCCACCTCACCAAACAAAAAAGTATTTTCTTCTATGCAATATCCAAACATATTGGTTAAAATTATTTTTTTACAACTTCCTGTGATTTCTTGCTCCTATTGGGTATTTTCACTTCTGACTTTATGCCTTTTCAGCCCCAAAAATATTGTCATATGGATTCTGAGGGGTTTCCATGTTGTGGGTGGTGGTTTTGGTTTTCCTTTTTTTTTTTTTTTTTTAAGGTGTGGGAGCATTGTCATCAAGTTGATTGATCCTCTGCTCGCCTGTCATTAGATGGTATCTACTTTGGCATTTTAGATTAGCTGTTTGATGCCCTCTTGAACTAACAGACATTGTGCATTACCATCAAGGAATGGAGGTGCTGAGTTTTGTCTGTAAGTCCCTTTATGAATGCCAAAAGTGTCATTTATGAAGTAAATACTTGCTTGTTGTTTATGACCCCAAATTTCAGAAAGCTGCTTAGGTTACAAAATCAGTGTATGGTTCACCTAAATGTGCGATAAGTTGATCTATAGTTGTCTATAAATTATATAGGTATCTTCAGCATTTTTTTTTCCGTATTTAAATTTCAAATGAGCATATATTTTTACTTTATGGGTGATAATGGGTTGCATTGGGTTTATTCAGACTGGGTCAATGCCTTATATCAAGTTCATAGGCGCTTGACCTTAACCTTTCCCGACCTGCTGGTGGGTTGAAGGTGCTTGACCTGAACACTAAGACCTGAACACTAACCATAGTCGAGCTGAGTGATGCAAAATGACCTACTGACCCACCTAGGCCGGTTCGGCACAGTTCAGCAGAACTTGATTCCACCCATGTCCATTTTGTGTTGCCATTTTTCTAATCAGCAATCATAAGGTGGTCCTCATGGCTGTAAAATCTCTTGTCAAAACTGGCATTGGTGACCGTGATTATATCAATTGAAGTATCAAATGATGTATTTTTTGAAGATCTGACATTGCTTGATACAATTACTGGTCATCATCGCCATTAGAATACAAGTGCATAAAGGACCTTATATCAAATACAATCTTGTCTTTTTCCCCTCTTTGCTTCTAGATACCAATAATGGAAACAAAAGAAGTATGTAGACATGTGAAAGAGAAAAATGGATGGCGTTGAGGGAGAATTGGGATTTGTATACGTCTGTGAGAGAAAGACGGTGAAGAAGCATGAAATTTGAAAGACAGAGGAAGAAAACCCTCAATTGTATCCCATGTTCTGAGAAGCAAGTCTTATACAAAACTTAAGGCTCGATAACTTAGTAACCCAAGATTAAAAATAGATAAATAAATAAATAAAAAGGACTAAAATATCCTCATAAGGTGGCCTCTTGCTAGGATTAACAAGAATGAAGGGATGCCATTGAAAGATGGCATGTGGACACCTGAGAGAGAGAGAGAGAGAGAGAGGGGAGTGGGGGGGGGGTTGTCTGTCCCTTATCTCTTTCCTTTAGAGGCCCATAAGTTATTAGGGTGATTATGTAGCTTTTTAACTTAAGTCGCATCATCATTGGGGTTAGGGTCACCCGGACCCTGCACCATCCAAGCTATGCCGAAGCCTATGAGAAGAAAAATAAAAAGAGATAGCTCTAGCAAGGAAAAAAGGCTCTTGCAATGTTTTTGCCTATGTTCGATACAAAGACCAAGTAAACCTGAGGCAGAAAAAAGCTAAGAGCTGGTTGTTACCGAAGCTTAAGGGTTTAAGCTTAAGCTGCGTCAGGCTTAGATTCCATCTACCTACTACGTGTAGGTTTATCCTACTGTTCCATTATTAACCAGAATGCACATGCATCTTGACTGAACACTTTCAGGTTTCTAGAATTAGCTAGCTAGACATCTATTCTTGTTTAGTTTGAAGATTATTTTTCCCCAGACATTTCTAGTTGAAGATTTTCACTTTTAATTTGGTCATTGACTTTGCATATTATATGCGACAGGATAATGTTTTTGTACAGCTGCTCTGCTCAATTCAATATCGAATTGTTAAAGAAAATGCTGATGATGCATTCTATGAATTGCAAAACCCCAAAGAGCAAATTCAGGCCTATGTTTTTGATGGTATCCTCTTAATTATTGTATAAATTTTATATTATTTTCATGGTTGTGTACCTTGTTTTTTTTCTTATAGTGTTTGTTTTCATTGGAAATTGTAGTGGTACGTGCTCATGTTCCTAGAATGACCCTTGATGAAGTCTTTGAGCAAAAGGGTGATGTGGCAAAAGCTGTCCTGGAGGAGCTAGAAAAGGTAATGCACACTTATCTTAGAGTAATTTATTAATTTCTGTGCCTCTTTCTTTTCGAATACCTTGCAAACTTTGTTGTATGCTATACATTGATCTGAAATACATGGCAAGAGTTTTGATTCTATGTAATTAAATAATTCATTCTTCATGTACTTGGATTTGTTGCTGCAAAGTAACCAAACTATCTTCTTATAGCTATATACTAAATTTGCTGCAAATTATCTAAAACTTTCTTCTTTTCTTTGCCTCTTTAGATAGTGGGGCTCTTATTATAATTCTGCATCTTTCATGATGTAGCATTTCCTAGGCTCAATCTACTCTTAATATTTTATTGCATAACCACTCTAGTATGCTATTTTCCTATAGTTTTGCTGTATAGACAATAGAAATGTACAAAAAAAAGCAGCCAATTACATGCTTCTTCATACCATTGTTGACCTAATAGAGTTATAGTTTTGGATATTCATCCCAAGTGGGAAAAAATCAAAAATGTTGGTGGAAGCTAGAAATCTTGTATTTGGGGACAGAGGACTGTGGGGGAGAAATTCATCTAGGAGAGTTTTCTGTTTCTCTCACATTAGAATTTCCTTTTTATGTCATAAACTATCTTGGAAATTCTAGTTTGCCTCCATTTTTTTAAGATGTTGCTGGGTGATGATCACCTACAATATGGTTCATTTCACTGACATTGTAAGCGTCCATTTTCCAAATATGTGACCTTTGTGATTTGTTGCTGATTCAGAAAGTACTGTATATTCCGGATTCTCTCTTTCTGTTCTTTGAGGACAGTAAATCCGTCCTTTCTTTTTTGAGATTCAATTCTTTTAGCACATGGCATTCTTTAGCTTCGTAATATTGCTTAATTAAGAAACAAATTGTAGCTGCTTTTGATTGATAAATGAGAAAAGCATTCGAACTTTGTATATTTCCAGAAATGTCTTACATCTGTTGTCCATTGTAAACTAAATGTTTTGTTTAATTATCACAAATTTGGCAATGTTCTGCTTTTTCTACAATTCTAGGTCATTGTCATCTTGATTTCCTTATTTGTTGATTGTTCATTGACAATTGGGGCTATCTAATGGCAAAATAATGAATCAGGTGATGGGAGAATATGGCTATAACATCGAGCAGATACTCATGGTTGATATTATACCGGATACCTCGGTGCGACGGGCTATGAATGAGATAAATGCTGGTACAGACCTCCCTTATATAAGTTGATGAAATAGCAATATGAGATTTTAGGTTCTCTCTTGTGGTGCATAATGAGCCTTTAATACTTTGTAGTGAATATAAGCACTTTTATATTCTTGATTCTAGCTGCTGCCTTTGCCTTTTGACCAGATACAGGTGTAACATACGAGTACAAATGGTTTGGTAGGTAAATGTATGATAGAGGTTAGGTTTATTTTTATTCTTAGGGCTGGTCTTTTGGTTATCTGGTGGGTTAGTTGGTAACATGGGTAGCCTCGGAAGTTGGCAATACTTGGTAGCCATTACAATGACTTATGATTGAAAGGTTTTAGCGGTGCTATTTGAGCCCATTCTAGGTGGTGTTTTCTTGACAACATGTAAATAATGTTTGGTTCACATGAATGAAAAAAAATAATAATTGGAGTGAAAAGGTCTTGAATAGGAATCGTGATTCTTATTCCATTGTTTGGAAGCCGAAACAAAGTTATACACTGAAAAGGCATAGCAATTCAGTTCTAATTATTAATTTGGCTAGCAATATATAAGAATGTTGATCAATGTTATATTAATTGTCTAAATATATCATTGGCTTGGGTAAAGTTTATAATAGTGATTCTTATAATTCTTTTGAGCGGCTTGTATCATATTGTGCATCTTTGTTGTGAACTTTTAAGTAAGTACAATAATGTTATAACGGCACATTATTTGCATTTTTGCAGTTACTTTATTTTATTATTTTTATTTGTTTTATTTATGCTTTTAGTTTTTAGTTCATCATTATTTTAATGATACATTTTGCATTTATATTTAATCTATGTACTTTTCTTGGGCTATTATGATTGATAATTTTGTTATATATTTATTTTCTTAATTTATTTAAAATTATATTTATATTTTATGTTTAAAGTTAGTATTTTAATTTTCTAATTTTAATTTTATTTATTTTTGTTGTACATTTTCTTCCATTTTGTGCATTTTACTTAATATATTTTGTTCTATTTTTATTTTATATTATTTGGTATTTTAATGAGGTATGCTATTGATGTTTCTATTTTCCTTTATTTTATTTTATATGTTTTTTAATTATTTCTAATATTGATCTAATATCTTTTTCATTTGATAATATTTAGTAATATATATTCATATATATACTTTTTCCATTAACATGCTTTGCACTATGCTTATTTGTTTATATATAATACATGATAGAAATTTTATGAAACTTGTACCAAAAAAATTATGTGACAATCAACATGATATTACAACTCATGCAACTTGATTTTTTTATTATTTTGATTATTTATTTTTATCTTATACCATAATCATCAAAAATTAATTGATCTCAAATATATTGCTTGATAGTTGATGCTATTTTATATCATGAATGTTGCTACTTAATTTATTGCAAAAAAAACTCATTCATTCTAATTCTCATCGGAATGACCACTCCTACTTTAAGAGTGGAACCACGATTCGGATTCACTCCAATGGAACCCAAACATAGTTTAATTATTTCACTTTGGCAAAGTGCTACTTTATCCATGCATAACATAACCATTAGTGGCTTAGATTTGTATCGAACACAGAAGATAGTATCAGTTTGATGGAGTAGCAGCTTTCCAAGCACTAGCAGATGTCCTCATAGTGGGAGTGGATTTCCGTCTTACTGATCTTAACATATTTATGAGTATGTCAAAAAAGATGTTTGCACCAAGATTTATGTGCATAAGTTTTTTCATTAAATCAATTACTGTGAGGCATCTGTTTCAACAAGGATGTCGATCTAGGATACCCCAGTTGATGCTAGAACCTTGGGACATTGTTGTGGTGTCAATTCTGCAAAATTGGCATTATTTTGTGGAATCATCTAAAGGTAGTTATCAGTAATCATATATGGTGACTGGCAGAGCACAAGTTTACATTGAGCAGATTATGTTCCCACAGCCTGTATCCTTGAATGCCAATTTTTCTATAACACTTACAGCAGCATTGAACTGGTTAAATGCAATCTCTGGTCTATTTCTAGTAATGTTTCTATTTGATGTTCTCTTTTCCTTTTTTTTCTATTTAATTCTTTTGACATATGCATTGATCTTCTTGCAGCCCAACGACTTCAGCTTGCTAGTGTTTACAAAGGAGAAGCAGAAAAGGTCCTTCTGGTGAAGAAAGCTGAAGCAGAGGCAGAGGCTAAATATCTTGGTGGTGTCGGGGTGGCAAAGCAACGGCAGGCAATAACTGATGGTCTGAGAGAGAACATCTTAAACTTCTCTCACACAGTGTCCGGAACCACAGCGAAAGAGGTGATGGACTTAATAATGGTCACTCAGTACTTTGACACCATCAAAGAACTTGGAAATTCATCAAAGAATACCACCGTGTTCATACCACATGGCCCTGGTCATGTGAGAGATATAACTGATCAGATTCGAAATGGAATGATGGAAGCATCAAGCAGTCAGGCGGATAACTAGTGTTTCTAGCTTGATTCTTGTGCATGAAGACTCATTGTCATGGACCTGCAAAGTTGCATGTTTTTTTGGAGAAACATACCAGTTAAAGTGGTAGTTGTCGCAGCTGCTGCTATGTTTTCATTTTTACGCGTGGGATTGTCAACATGTGATCATTTGTCAAACTGGAAGTGATCAAGTTTGAAGTTGTATATATTAATAAACAAAGGTTCACTTTTTCCCTTCTTATTTGGATTGATTAACTACTTATTGCACAGACTGAATCAGACGTTCGGTGTCTCTCAGCATGAGGGTTGGACGATAATCTTTTGAGCTAGATGTGCATGTAATCTTGCCATACTCTGCTTGTAATATTTATATTTCATGTGCTAATTCTGCAGCTGTCCTGTAGCACCATGAAACTAAATAGGTTCTGTTTCTATGGTTGAACGTTATATTAACGTAACTCAAGAACTCGAGATTTAGAAACTCTGTTTGAAATTATGTAGATGATGCACATATTTCTCTTCAGCTTGGAGATGCTTCATAGGGGGAAGCCGTCCTTATGCTTGACCTTGTTCTCTGAGTCTCCTAAAAGTTAATTTATAAAGGGGACTGTTGAGCTGTTCTTAGGTAAAACCACAACTAGAAATAAGATATTCTTTAACCTCCATGGTTCTATGTCATTTATAGTGGCTTTTCAGCCTATAAATAATCCTCGAGATTTCCAGAAGTGCAGTCAATAAAAAAGTTTAATCAAAATAGGTGCAAGTCTTAGTTGAGATGAACCAAAATCTCAGCCGAGATAATAGAATTTTTGCTAATACGTTGCTGATTGAGATTGATTCTAAACTTATCCAATATGCTGTTGAGCGAGATGAGGGAGGGGCATTTTATAATATTTATAAATAAATTTAAGAAATTAGAATTTTTGGGGTTGGCAAATTGGAGGCTTATTTTGAAAGATACATAAAGATAAACTTTGAAAGAAATGTAAAAATAAACTAATTAGACTCATGATCCCTTTTTATTGGTGCGTGTAGAGAGAGAGAGAGAGAGAGATTGGACTTAGGTTGATTAGATTTGAGCCTAAATCCGGTCAGGTTCCGGTCTGTCCAATTAGTTTTTGGATCTTGATGCCGTATCTTTAGCTAAAGGAGAGAGTCCAGTACTCATTTGAATGATTTGACGAGGGAAAAAGAAAAATAATGTCTTAATGAGGACGAGACAAATGTCCATGCATATCCGGTCTCTGACTTTATTTCTTTATATGATTTCAAAAGCAATCTCTTTTGCTTTCTCTCTATCTTGCTGACCACCCCAATCTCTTCCTCTTTTTTATCAAAAAATTTCCTCTCCTCTCATTTCCTCTCCTCTCTCTATGTAGAGTCGCTTGCCTTCTTCTTCTCTTCCCCAACCCCCACCTATCACAAAACCCCCCTCCCCCCCCCACCCTGCCAATCCCCTCTTCTCTCCTCTTGTTTTAGAAAAATCCCCTCTCCTCTCCTGTCCTCCCTTCCCCAACCACCCCTCGTTGTTGGCCCTCCTCTCTTCTCTAACACCCCCTCCCACTGCCAGCCCTCCTCCTCTCTTCTCCAACCCTCACCCATCGCTAGCCCTCCCCCTCTCTTTCTCAACCCCCCACCTACCACTGACCCTCCTCCTTTCTCCTTTCTTCCCCCACTCCTATTTGTTGTCAGCCCTCCTCTCTTTCCCAACCCCCACCGCCACCGGCCCCTCTCTTCCTCTCTTCATCAATCTAGTCCCCCTCACCTCTTTGCTGCCAAAGTCTACTCACTAACTGCCAGACACAACTCATCGAAAAACATCCTTGAGATAAAATTCTGTCAGAAATTATTTTAAAATTTTACTCTAGTTTGAAATTATTAGGATGATTATCAGATGTCTCTTGAGATATTTCTAAATTTGATAATATACTAATATTAAATATTAGATTGTTAGATTGGTCCACCATATCTATGTGCTAATATTATATATGGCATTCTTGTAATATGTTCGCTTGCATCGGATGAAATAACTAGGCTTAATGTAATATTAGGGGGAGCTAATCTAGTCACACTAAAGTATCATTGTGATTCATAATAATTAGTACAACATACAATAATTGAATCATTAGTTGCAATGCTAAAATCCAACTGAGTTTTTTATAATGTGACATGCTAAAATCTTAACAATTTGTGCATGGGGATTCAAAAATGAAGGGTTATTATGCTGATGTGATAAAATATATCATAGGATATGAATTGAAGATCTGCACTACTAATTATAATGCATGAAGTTTGATATATAGATTTATTAGTATTCCATTAATATGGAACATAACAATCATCATAGTATTTCAT
Organism: Elaeis guineensis; assembly: GCF_000442705.2. Lineage (NCBI taxonomy): Eukaryota > Viridiplantae > Streptophyta > Magnoliopsida > Arecales > Arecaceae > Elaeis > Elaeis guineensis. Next base: position 22,563,566 of record NC_026004.2, on the reverse strand, counting down.
GTTTGCCATATAGCATCCCTAATTGAAGACGAAAATTAGTGATTAAATAATAGAATTGCATAGTTATTTAGGATAGTAAAGAAAAAAGGAGTTGACAGCAATAGGGTTATAGGATACAGGTATGTAACCTTTAATTTTGGATTGCAGGGCCTAAATTATATTTTTGTGGGATGTATCTATTTAATGTTTATGCCACATTACTTTCTTAACCTTTTCGAAATGATCCTTGATCGAATTAATGTGTACTACTTCCTCAATTTCAGATGCATACCATTTTGTTCATACTATTCTTATTTAAATTAATGCTTACTCCTTACTCCTTGATGATTGATTATATTGAGGATGCTTAATTCATTAACTAATTTGTTAATGTTTTTTTGTAGTAAGATATAAGTTATAATTAACTTCCATATTTTCTTGTAAATGGCTCGTGCGAAGTCCTCAAGAAGCTACAAAAGAGTTCTCAATTCTTAAGAAAGCAAAAGTAATTATATATTTTCTTTTTTTAGGCCATTCAAAATCGCTCCACAGTGGGCTAATATCATGAATTATAATTTCTAGGGAGAAATCATAGGTACTCAGTTTGACATACTGATTCTTTCAAAAAGTCAAATATGAAAGTAAAGCAAGCAATTAGTAGACAATATAATTAATAATTACTTATACAAATTTGAAACGATAAACTCTATCAAAAAAGTAGATAAATAAATAATTTAATATCTCTCTTACCATCAAAACTGTAATGCATCCATTAATATAACTGGTGTGTCTTCTTCGCACCTCACTCCTTCCTCTTTAGTTTCTTAATAGCCCTTAAGATGAATTGTATTAGATGCTCGTGGATTGCTCTGGCCCTTGCATACCAACCAACCTCCCATACAGGGTCAACATAGGGAAAGATTCATAGTGAAATGCCAAGATTTAATAAAAGAAAAAAAATCATACCTAAAAGATATGCAATAATCAACTGCATCATTTATCGAATGGTATTGGAAGATATATTAGGCAATAATACCTTCCAATACATCCCTTCTAACTATCAACTCTAAAATGTGCGGTCCTAACCATAGTTTGGAGAAGTTTCTTTATATCAATGGCTACCCAATTAAGGGATAGCCTACAATGAGAATGATATCCTCTACATAGAAAATCAAAATCATCAATTGCAGATGTCGAGCATATAACGGAAGGGCATCCACCCTATCAACTCTCTATATGCATCCATCAACCACTCATGAATGCTCTTAATGCACTATGTATATCACTTCAAGTCATAATAACAATTAATCAGATAGGGAAGAGCACTTTGTTGCTTTCTCAAGAATTTAGAGTTTTTCTCCCGACTTCTTAAGAACTTCGCATAAGTCAACTATAAGAAACAATAGAAGTTAGTTATAACTTACTTGCATCTTATTACTAAAAAATATTAACAAATATGCTAATGAATTAAGCATCTTCAACATAACCAATCATCAAGGAGTAAGGAATAAGCATTACTTTAAATAAGAATAGTATAAATAAAATAGTATGCATCTAGGATTGGTGAAATAGTAAGCATTAATTCGATCAAGGATAGTTTTGAAAAGGTTAAGAAAATAATATGACATAAACAATAGATGGTTATACTCTCATAAAAGCATAATTTAAGCTCTGGAATCTAGAATTAAAGGTTACATACTTGCATCTTATAACCTTATTACTATCAACTCCTTTTTTCTTAGCTATCCAATATGACTATACAATTTCTACCATTTAACCACCAATTCTTGTCTTCAATCAGAGATGCAATGTGGCAAACATGAAACACTATGATGATTGTTAAATTAGACTATGCTCCATATTAATAGAATACTAATAAATCGATGTATCAAATTTCATACATCAAAATTAGTAGTGCAGATTTTCAATTCATATACCCTATGATATATTTTAGCATATTAGCATGATTATCCTTCATTTTTGAATCCCAATGAATAAATTGTTAAGATTTAGTGTGCCAAGTATAAAAAGCTTAGTTGGATTTTAGCATTGTAACTAATAATTCAACCATTGTATATTTTAATTTTTATAAATCATAATGATACTTTAGTATGACTAGATAGGCTCCTCCTAATATTACATTAAGCCTAGTTATTTTATTTGATACAAGCAAACATATTACAGGAATGCCATACATGATATGAGCATATAAAAATGGTGGACCAATCTAGCAATCTAGAATTTAATGTTATTACATTATCCAATTTAGAAATCTCTTATGAGATATCTAATAATCATCCTAATAATTTCAACTTTGAGTAAAATTTAAAATAATTTTTGATAGAATTTTACCTCTGAAATCAGGTGGATCTTCTATGCATTGCCTCCAAGAGGTTGTATTCAGCGGCTAGAAAAGTAGGCTCTAGTATAGCAAATAGCTGAGAGGGACTAGGTTGGAGAAGAGAGAAGGAAGGCCAGCGACAGATGGAGATTGGGGAAGAGAGGAGGAGGATCAGTAATAGGCTGGGTTGGGGAAGAGAGGAGAAGGAGGACCGACAGTGGGTAGGGGTTGAGGAAGGAAGGAGAAGAAGGGCCAATGGTGGGTGGGGGTTAGAAAAGAGAGGAGGAGGATTAGCAGGCCGATGATGGGTGGGGGTTGGGAAAGAGAGGAGAAAGAGGGCCAGCAGCGGATGGGGTTGGTGAAGAGAGGAGAAGGTAGGTTGGTGACTTGAAATGGAGAGAGAAAGAGAGGGGGGAGGAGATGGGTTTTTTTTAATGGAAGAAGAGGAGAGGGGATTGTGGGGAGCGATGAGTAGAGGTAAAGAAAAAGAGGAGGGCCGACGACTCTAAACAAAGAGAGAGAGGAGAGGAGAGGGTATTTTTTGATAGAAAAGAGAAGAGGGGATTGGGAGGTCGACAAGATTGAGAGAGAAAATAAGATTGCATTTGAAACAAAAGAGAGAGTTAGAGATTGGGTGCAGATAGATACCCATCCCATCCCCATTAAGGTGAGTATTTTTTTCTTCTCCCCTTGCCAGATCATCGAAATGGCCACTGTACTCTTTTCATTAGCCAAAGATACTATTAGAAACTTTGGGTTAATTGATATCTATAGTGAAAGGATAAAATAAAAAATTTAATTAATTATGTAGTAAAATAAAAATTAATTTTAGATTAATTAATGCAAGATCTTATCTCAATCAACCTCAAATCGCTCATAGCTGTTAAGATTAAAATTAAGAAGAAGAAGATTAGATCTTCACCTTTGCGTGAGTAGTTTTTCACCACAATCTGACGATCGTGGATGTCTTCTTAATTCTTTTTGAAACCACACAAGCATCCGGTCTCTATAAGTATCTACATAAGAAAGGTCAAAAATTTTTTCTAATTTGTTTTAATTTTTTTCATAAAAAAATTAGCACATAGCCTTCTCTTCATAGTCTTTGATCATGCTCTAATTTTTAATTACTAGATGCTAGAAGGAAGAGAGAGAAAAATTTCTCAAATCACCCAAATCTTTTGGGTGTCCTACATATGGGCGTGAGAGAGAGAGAAAGGAGGAGCGTGAGGCATGGAGAGGGATCTGAAATTTGATTTTTTTTTCTTTCTTACTGTGATAACCCGGCCCGTTGGGCCTAAAGCCCACTAAGCCCACCGAGCAAAAAAACAAAAAAAAGGGGAAGAAGACTCCCGATCAGAGTCTTCTCCTTCTCCGATTCTGATTGGAATCGAAGTCCTAGGGCCATTGAAGGACCCTAGGATGAGCCCTATAAGAACCCCCCTCCTCTCCTCTAAGAGAAGACATAGCAATCACCGACGATCGTCGGTGTTTCTCTCCAATTTTTTCGATTGAAGCCGTGGCCCCTCGACTCGTGCTCGCTGTGATTTCTCGTCGGTAGGGGTCATCGAAGGTTGAGGTAAGTCCTTCTTCCTCTTCCTCTTCCTCTGTTCTCTCCCTTTTTTTTCATGCCTTTAGGCATGACTGTCGGCGACAGGAGTCGTAGGATTTTATCGAAAAAGGAAGTTCTGTTCGACCTCTCCCTTTCCTTTGATTTTTTTTGGCACCAACGATCACCGCCGACCGTCGGTTTTGGCCTCTCCGAGCTCGGGAGAGTCGCCCCTTGCCGCCGACCACCATCGGATGAGGTATGGTCGTGATCGGTCGGTCAAAGACAAGGGGACCTTTAGGTCCCCTATTTCGACCAAAGAAGGTCACGGAAAAAAGAAAAAGAAAAGAAAAAGAAAAAAAAAAGAAAATAATAATAATAATAATAAGACTAATGAGGGAAAGTTTCTCTCATCTCTCTCTCTCTTAAATCTAAACCATTTTTTCTATCTAGAATTGAACTTTCTCTCTCTACTTTCTCTCTCTAAAAATCTTCTCTTTCTAAATTTTTTCTCTCTCTAAAAAGCCCTATGGATATCCTATTAGGCCATCTTCTCCACTCCTAGAGATCTATGATCTTAAATCGATTTAGAGCCGAAGGAGAGATTTATTAGACTGATCATCAAATCGATCATCTTCTTATATTATGTAATTTTATTAAATATATAAAATAAAATTTAATGATGATTTAATACTTTTAATAGGACTGTCTGATTCATTTAAGAAAGATTAAAAGGTCTAGAACGATCGAGGTATGTAGATCTTATACTCCTTATTTATTTTTAAATCTCCATGATTTTTCATGCATAAGATTTCTTATTGATGAAGTCATATTTTTCATAAAATAAGGATCAGCATATGTGATATGAAAAAGTATATTTTATTATGAGCATTGATTGCATGAATGTATTTTATAAAAAGTTGCATGATTATGAAGCATGAGATTTTATTATTTTCCATCTATGTATATATATGTTTTAAGAAAAAAAAATACAAAGATTTCAAAGGCTCTTAGATAGCTATGCATGAATTCTTTCGGGAAGGTCGACATCCGGAGCTAGCATCTTCATGAAACATGGCCCTGCTAGTAGGTATAAAGTTGGCATATAAATTAAGAACTCTGTCGATTAAGAAACATAGCCCTGTCACAGGTATAATAGTGACCTTAGCACGAACATCTGTGAGCAATTTTTTTGAAACATGACACGAATACATAACAAAAATGATTTATGATTCAAGATTGTGAAATTACATGATTTATGCATGCATGATGAGCTTATAACTTGTTTTATTACATGCTCCATGAAATATTTATTTTCATAATAATTGTTATTTGCGAAATGATGTATTATCATAAAAAATTTTATGCTTGATCCGGTAAGGAAGCGGAAGTCTACTTATTGAGCTAGTGAAGCTCATATTCTTTTTGTTTTCTTTTTCATGTACAGAGAAATAAGGCTAGAACTGGTAAAAAGAGAATTCAGGCTTGGAAATTGGCAAAGCAAGCTTGAAAATTTTATACTAGGAATTCAGTTTATATTTATGGATTGTAGCTATTATGAAATTTGAGGCTTGGATTATTTTTGGATTTAGATGCTCTGAACCAGTTTTGGTTTAATTAAATATTTGAATTGAATTTTATTTATGATGCACCTGTTATTATATTTAAGAAGATAAAGTTTGGCTTCGTATTATCGTGGGCCCATCCCTCGGTAGCATGGCCATATTTTGTCCCGGATTTGGGGTGTGACATTTTATGGTATCAGAGCAATAAGTTTAATCTGAAGAAAAAATCATCTTTTTCCTTGTAGGATCTTCCAGATTTCATCAAATCTAGGGTGGAATAATTTTAAAAAAAAAATTATCCTATATTTATTTCAGATCTAAATCTCTAGATCTAATTTTATTATCTGATATTAATTCTAAAATAAATCTAAAAGCATGAGAAAATATGAAATACCATAAAGAGTAATCTGATTACCCTGTAGATGATCGCAGCAAGCCTGAAGTTCTGATTTAGCCACGCAATCGTCTGACCTCTACCAGTATCCACTCAAGCAGGACCTAGATTGTCTTCTCCTCATGAATCTCTACTCCAAAAATCAGAACTAAATTTGATTAAGAAGATCTTCAAAAGTCTTCCTGAAGTTGAAGCAGCAGCTTGTCGAAGAACTCCTGCAGCCTTCCTGTTCAAGGCGTCACCACACCTTGATCTTGCACCAGATGGATGCCCAACTCCTTAGGCGTGAAGAGGGGAGGGAAGACTTCAGATGGGATATGGAGAAGAGGAAGGGGGGTGGTAGCTTTGATGGGTTTGGTGCAATTACTAGAAACCCTAGGCGCAGACAGGGTTTATATAGACCCTGCTGCGCTGCGCAGTGCCACATCATTCGATCAATCAAAAAATTTCAATAAATCTAAAAAAAAAATAATTGATGGAGTGATGTCATCTGATCATATCAGATAAGAATTCAAGCCTCTCTCCAAGAGTTGGCACCAACATTAGATAAGCACAATCATATTGGCGCCAAAGAGTCCATGTTGATCAAATCAACTTCCATCCTTATCCACTTAGGGCGCCCTTTTTATCCAATTGGGCTCATGCCATAATTTGATTATGGTGCCTAATTTGATGTTGATTTGGCATGTAGACACTCCACAAAAATCTTCCAATGAGCTCTTGCTAAGTGACCTTCAATTTAAGACCCATATATCAACTTTTGACTGATGTCCTAAAATAAAATTGGCAGATGACAGGAATTAGCAGGTGCTTATCTTAAATTCATCTCATGAATTAAGACAAGCCTTTTCTGAGCTAGACAAGCTTCATTTAGACTAAGAGAAACTTTCTCAAGGTTCTCTGGGTGAGTCAAATCATATTTGGCTCAGTCGAAATAGAAAAGATTACACGAGGAGAAAATTAGACTCAATCGTGTGCTAGCACGATTTCCTTGAATCTAATTGGATCTAATCCAAATCAATTGGACTAGCCCAATTGATGACATCCAGATTCTAACCCTTGTTAGTGTGACCCAGTTAGGTTTAATTTTGTATGGTAATGAGACATGTCGTGATCTCATCATCGACATCATCAAAACTCCTTTCAATGGACCAGAACTCTTCTGATTCATACAATTAGAATGATCGATTATCAAGATCATTCTAATTGCTCTCAAAATCTACCACTGACACCTAGTAGTATATGGTGGTAACCCATCAGAATTGAATATGAACCTCTCGGTACAGCTACCTGTGTGATTGAGTTCCTCTATCATGAGTCCCGACTGAATTAGAGTTAAGGTGAACTCATCAAACCCAACATCAGTCATATGAATCAATCGATCTATCCGAGTCCGATGTGAAACCCTAATGGAAAATTCTTTTTCATTATTTCACTCTGCCATGGCCGTGGACTTAAGGACTCGATCTTTCGATCATCATAGGATTACTCCTCTTATCTACCGAGGTTGATAGATCCCATCTTGGTGCGACCTAGTTCCTACAATAAATATGCTACAGCCAACATACACCTCAGGGTTTCGAATGACTAGGAGATCAAGTTATGGTATAGTCAAACTATAACACACTCAAGGTGAACTGTCGATGCACCTCAGGTCAAAAAATTAGATACACAACTACAGCATCGAACTAGTCATCGACGAAAAGGTAGACTTCCTTATGACTGCTCGAGGTGGTCACGCTCAGTACTCTCATTTTCAACGAATATCTATACTCTCACTTTGGTGTCTCTACACCGTAGACTCAAGACACATCTACTCTAAGGAAGCGATCGTACACTAACCTTTCGAATCGATCACCATCCTTGTGATGATCTTATGGTCAGGAGCTGTTTATGAGTTAGTTATGTAAATTCATGCCTTAAATTTTTAACTCTTGAAAATATGAATTGACATTTCTACTAACTCAAAGGATGTATCACAGACACAATGTACACAATGTGATAGAAGAGTAATCCATTTATTAATTTATAGTCAAAATTATAAATTTATCCTTAGATTTGTACAGGAATGTGTCAGCCAATTTGGCATCTAGGGCACACATCTAACAAACTCCTACTTGACCTAATGCCAATTGGCTACATATCTAAGTCTCATCTTCTTAAGATGGGCTTCGATCTTCTGCTGGCCTAATGGCTTTGTCAGTGGGTCTGCCACATTGTTTGTGGAGTCGACTCTCTTAACCTCGACATAACTTTTTTTTAGGTAATCGTGAATCAGATGGAATCGTCGCTCAATATGCTTGAACTTCTGGTGAGACCTTGGCTCCTTAGCTAGGGCTATGGTGCCATTATTGTCGCAGTAAAGAGGGATGGTATCCGATGACATCACTCCAAGCTCCGCGACAAACTTCTTGTACTAGAATGCCTCCTTCGCAGCTTTCGATACAGCAATATACTCTGCCTCCATGGTGGAATCTGCAATCACCATCTGCTTGGAACTCTTCCAGCTAACTACACCACCATTGCAAATGAACAGACTCTCAGATGTCGACTTTCGATCATTTATATCAGACATAAAATCTGAGTCTATATATCCCTGAATCTGGAGTTCTCCATTCCCAAAGACTAGAAACATATCCTTAGTCCTTCTCAAGTACTTAAGGATACATTTCATAGAAGTCCAGTACTCTTCATCTGGATTCGACTGATATCTGCTTGTGACACTCATAGTATGGGCTATATCAGGTCGTGTACATAGCATGGCATACATGAGGCTCCCTATTGCCGAAGCATAAGGGATTTTACTCATGCATTCAATCTCCTCAGGTGTGCTAGGGCACATCTTCTTAAAGAGATGAATGCCATGTCTAAAAGGTACTAAACCTCTTTTGGAGTTTTCCATGCTAAACCTTTTTAGCACCTCCTCTATGTACATCTTCTGTGAAAGTTCCAGCATCCTATTTGGTCTATCTCTATAGACCTTAATACCCAGTATAAAGGATGCCTCTCCTAGATCTTTCATAGAGAACTCCTTAGATAACCATACTTTGACTGAGGTCAACATGGGAATGTCATTCTCAATTAGGAGGATGTCATCTACGTACAATACGGGGAAGATAACTATGCTCCCACTGATCTTTTTGAACACACATGGTTCCTCCTCGTTCTTGATGAAATCAAATATTTTGATCACATCATTGAAATGAGTATTTTAGCTTCAAGATGCTTGCTTAAATCCATAAATAGACCTTTGCAACTTGCAGACCTTGTGATCATCATCACTGGATGTGAAATCAAGTGGCTGTTCCATATAGATATCTTCCTTAAGATGTCCATTTAAGAATACCGTTTTCACGTCCATTTGCCATATTTCATAATCAAAATAGGCTGCAACAGCAAGCAGTGTGCGGATGGATTTTAGCATGGCTACGGACGAGAAGGTATCCTGATAGTCAATGCCTTCGTGCTGATTATAACCTTTCGCTATGAGTCTAGTCTTGAATGTCTCTACATTTTCATCTACACCTATCTTTCTCTTGAAGATCCATTTACACCCAATAGGTACAATACCTTCAGGTGGATCTACCAAGGTCCAGACTTGGTTTGAGTGCATCGAGTTAATTTCTGATCTCATTGCCTCTAACCATTTCTCGGAGTCGATATCTGATATCGCTTCATCATAAGTCTTGGGATCATCACCATGAGCCCCATTTTTTGTAAGGAATATTTTCTCTATATCCTCTTGTATAGTACCTAAGTACCTTTCAGGAGGACAAAAAATTCTAGTCGATCTACGAGGTGGAAGAGGTTGTGTTAGGACTGGTTCTGATTGATTTGGTTTCTCAGGTTCTTTAGCTCATTGCTCTTGAGAGACATTCTCCTTGAGCTTAATTATTCTTCCGATGCCACCATCTTGAATAAACTATTTTTTAAGAAAAATAGTATTTTGACTCACAATCACATTGTGATCTTTCGAAATATAGAAATAGTATCCTAATGACTCTTTAGGATATCCTATGAATCGAGCTCTAAAAGATCTAAACTCTAACTTGTCTGCCTGCTGTCTCTTGACATGAGCTGGACAACCCCAAATTCTGAGATGATTCAGACTTGCTTCTTACCATGCCATATCTCATATGGTGTGGTAGAAATGGTTTTAGATGGAACCCTATTCAATACATATATTGCTGTCATGAGATAATGTCCCCAAAGAAACTCAGGGAGGTCTGTGAAGCTCATCATGGAACGGACCATATCTAATAGGGTCCGATTTCTCCATTCTGAAACCCCGTTGAGTTGTGGTGTTCTAGGTGGAGTCCATTGAGAGACTATGCCATTGTCCTTAAGATAGTCTAAGAACTCCCGACTAAGATATTCGCCTCCTCGATCTGATCGAAAAACCTTAATGGGCTTTCCTGTTTGTTTTTCTACTTCATGTTTGAATTCTTTGAACCTTTCAAAGGCTTCAGACTTGTGTTTCATTAAAAACACATACCCATACCTAGACATATCATCGGTAAAGATAATGAAGTAAACATAGTTGCCTCTAGCCGGCACATCAAATGGGCCGCACACATCCGTATGTACTAGGGTAAGTAGGTCTGTGGCCCTTTCTCCACGTCCTACAAAAGGGAGTTTGGTCATTTTGCCTTGAAGGCATGATTCTCAAACTGGATATGACTCGAAAGTCAATGAACTCAACAGTCCGGATTTCTCCAATTTGTTAACCCTGTCTTCCGTTATATGATCTAGCCTTAGGTGCCACAGATACCTATCATTTAGACTATGTCTGGGCCTTTTAATTTCTTTGGCATTCACATTTTACTCGATATTAAATACAGATACATCAATATGTAGCTGATAGAGACTGTTAATAAAAAAATCATTTATAATTTTATTATTTTCATAAAATATGTTAATCACATAGCCTTCTTGTGCTAAACATGAAACAGAAATCAAATTCCTGCTTGCTGTAGGCACATAATAACAATCTCTAAAAACTAGATCTAATCCTAATGGTAATCGCAGATGATAGATTTTTACAGCCACACCAGCAACTCTTGCTCTATTCTCGATGCGTAGGATCATCTCCCCATCCCTCAGCCTCCTGCTCTCCTCAAGATCCTGCATAGAAGTGCACAAATGAGCACTAGAATCAGAGTCAAGCACCCAACTGGATGCAGAAGAAACTGTAAGATTAGATTCTAAAATGAGCATACCTCCAGAAGGACCATCTTTCTTGTTCTTCAGGGTGGTCAGGTACTGAGGACAGTTCCGCTTCCAATGGTCGTCTGATTGGCAGTGGAAATATTTTTCCTTTTCAGCAGCCTTCTTCTTCGATTCTGTCTTCTTCTTCTTCCCATCCACCTTCTGTTTCTTCACAGACTTCTTTTTCTTTCCAAATAATTTTTTCTTGGAAGAAGTTCGCTCCACAGTAAGAACTGAGCCTTTTAAACCCTTCATAGAAAGCTCAGCCGTAACCAGTATGTTCATTAACTCGGCCAAGGTACACTGCATCTTATGCATATGGAAGTTCATGATGAACTGAGTATATGCATCAGACAAGGACTGAAGGATCACATCAGTCTAAAAATCCTTATCTAAGATGACACTGAGCTTCTCAAGCTCCTCAAGATCCTTGATCATTGTCAAACAATGATCTTGGGCTGACTGCCCAACACGCATTTTAGCCTTAAAAAGTCTTTGACAGACTTGAAACTTGATTGCGTGACTTTGTTCACCAAACAACTCTTGTAGGTGAGCCAACATTTGGTGGGTAGTCATAATGTTCTCATGTTGGTGCTGTAAGTCATCAGACATTGCACCCAATATGTAGTACCTTGCTTTGTTATCATCATCCGTTTACTTTTCCAAAGACGCTCTCTGTTCAGCAGTCGGACGTGCTGGCATGGCAGGTGGGTCCTGATCCAAGATATGGGTCAATTTTTTGGAACCCAAAATAATTCTGTAGTTCCTCAACCAGTCTTTGAAATTAGGTCCAGTCAATCAGTGGGTGTCTAGTATTTTGGTCAAGGGTTGGACGCAGACATATTTTCTGTAGAGAGTCAAAAGTTTCTAGTTAGATTTTGTAATCAGACTTAACCAATTTATTTAGGAGTTTTATTTTTAAACAAATTAGGCTCTCACTATTTTCTCAGATCCCTACACTCCCTAGATAGAGATGTAAAAATCTCCGTGATTAGTGATTTCTAGTGGGTGGTGCGGTCTCACCGACTGGCTCATCACCTCACCTAACAGTTATTGGTGATGGGTCAACCGATGAGTGGACAACTCTTGTCCAATGATTCTCTAATCATGGTGCACCCAAAACTTGGTCTCTAATTCATGAAGCTCACTGTGCCCAAAATATTGCTCCAATCCTTAGTTAAGTCAAACCCACTATTTGCACAAACTAGATTCCTGATTGGGTTCCTCACCGTATCCGAAATATTGAGCCCAACCCATCCTCTAATTCATAACATCCAATGCCTAATAGACGTAGTTACGTCTTTCCGGTGCAACTGAGCCACTGTATCCAGCCGAGAACAATCAACCCCGGGAAGGGCCCGCACATCCATAATGGTGGAAGACCTAGACTTAATATTTTTTTAGAGAGATTTGATTTAGGTCTCATTAAACTTGACTTGACATAGTCATAACAATTATGACTAACCTAGTGGCATGGGTTAGCTCGAATTGTTAGCCACCTCAAATTAAAACTGAGTCGACACATATGGCCAGGTAAGTGAGACTGGTGGGAGGGATATGCCATTAACTTGATAAGAACGTATTTGAGTCGAGTAGCTCCCAATTAAAGATCAGTCGGTCGTATCTGCCCAACTTATCTTAGACACCAAATTGTCGAACCAGAATCAATTGGGTTAGCCTACAATTCAGGCTCTAACCACTGAGCCAAATTAGGTCTTAACTTGATCGAGTCACTTCTAAATATGATTCGACCTTGACCTAGACATAATCCTATTAGGCTGGTCAATTATTAGCTTTCATGATCCTACCTAACCAACTTTTGATTCGGTTTGATCAACCGCTAGACCTAATTGAGCTACCCAAGCTCGAAATCAATTTTATGAAAATGACTTAGATCTGAAATTCTCAATTTTAGATCTAATTTAATTTTATAAGCTTAATTCATTAATTAAATTTTGAGTTCATAAATAAAATATATAAAATAAATCCTAAGATTTCAGGATCTAGAGTTTTGCAGAAAAGTAAGTTTGATTTCTGATTAAGGATGAATGCGCAGCACCCCTACACGTCATAAGAACACCCATTGAATGAGAGAAGAGGGCCTTTAAATTTTACTTTGTTCTTATGATCGGATGGCCATGAAGAATACCTTAATCAGAAATATAAATTTAACTACAAAACTAGTTAGATCTAAATTTACATATCACATATACAATTTAAGATCTAACTAATACATGCTTTGCATATATCTCATGTATCAAAAATTGATCTAATTAACATGCTTTTAGATTTAATACATCACATGTAACATCTGAAAAATAAAATTTAAATTGAACTATTCAACATAAAATTTATTCTAGATAGTTACTAGAATAATTCTACAACTAGTCTAGGCATGCAACAGATCAATCTTATGTATTATCCAAATTTTTATTTTCTATTTTTGATCTGAATATAATATTTATATCATCAAAAATAGAGAATAAATTAGATCTAAATTATATTTTAATCTCATTAAAACATAAACTTACAAGACTATTCATAGATCAAACTATTTCTAGTCTAGTCATGCATTTCATGCATGTTAGATCTTCTTAGATTTAATTTTAAATATTTTAATTTTAGATCCTATCATATCTGATGTGACATCTAAAATCTTTTAATATCAGATAAATTAAAATTAAAATCAGATCTAAATTAGATCTGAAACTGAGCCATCAATCTGGCTCTGATACCAGTTGAAGAAAAAATCATCTTTTTCCTTGTAGAATCTTTCAGATTTCATCAAATTTGAGATGGAATAATTTTTTTAAAAAAATTATTCTATATTTATTTCAGATCTAAATTTTTAGATCTAATTTTATTATCTGATATTAATTTTAAAATAAATCTAAAAGTATGAGGAAATATAAAATATCTCAAGGGTAATCTGATTATCCTGTAGATAATCGCAGCAAGCCTGAGGTTCTGATTTAGCCACGCAATCACCTGGCCTCTACCAGTATCCACTCAGGTAGAATCTATATCATCTTCTCCTCATAAATCTCTGTTCCAAAAATTAGAACTAAATCTGATTAGAAAGATCTTCAAAAGTCTTCCTGAAGTTGGAGCAGCAGCTTATCAAAGAACTCCTGCAGCCTTCCTGTTCAAGGCGTCACCACACCTTGATCTTGCACCAGATGGACGCCCAACTCCTTAGGCATGAAGAGAGGAGGGAGGACTTCAGATGGGATGTGGAGAAGAGGAAGGGGTGGGCAGCTTTGATGTGTTTGGTGCAATCACTTGAAACCCTAGGCGCAAACAGGGTTTATATAGACCTTGCTGTGCTGCGTAGTGCCACATCATTCGACCAATCAAAAAATTTTATTTAATCCAAAAAAATTTTGATTGATGGAGTGATATCATCTGATCATATCAAATAAGAACCCAAGCCTCTCTCCAAGAGTTGGTGCTAACATTGGATAAGCATAATCATGTTGGCGCCAAAGAGTCCATGTTGATCAAATCAACTTCCATCCTTATTCACTTTGGGTGCCCTCTTTATCCAATTGGGCTCACGCCATAATTTAATTATGGTGCCTAATTTGATGCTGATTTGGCATGTGGACACTTCACAAAAATCCTCCAATGAGCTCTTGCCAAGTAGCCTTCAATTTAAGACCCATATGTCAACTTTTGACTAATGTCCTAAAATAAAATTGGCAGGTGACAGGAATTAGCAGGTGCTTATCTTAAATTCATCTCATGAATTAAGACAAGCCTTTTCTGAGCTGGACAAGCTTCATTTAGTCTGAGAGAAACTTTCTCAAGGTTCTCTGGGTGAGTCAAATCACATTTGGCTCAATCAAGATGAAAAAGTTTACACGAGGAGAAAGTTAGGCTCAATCGTGTGCTAGCATGATTTTTTTGAACCTAATTGGATCTAATCCAAATCAATTGGGCTAGCCCAATTGATGACATCCAGATCCTAACCCTTATTAGTGTGATCCAGTTAGGTTCTATTCCGTATGGTAATGAGACATGTCGTGATCTCATCATCGACATCTTCAAAACTCCTTTCGATGGATCAGAACTCTTCTGATTCATACAATTAGAATGATTGATCATCAAGATCATTCTAATTGCTCTCAAAATCTACCAGTGACATCTAGCAGTATATGGTGGTAACCCATCAGAACTGAAGATGAATCTCTTGATATAGCTACCTGTGTGATTAAGTTCCTCTATCATGAGTTCTGACTAAATTAGGGTTAAGGTGAACTCATCAAACCCAACATCAGTCATATGAATCAATCGATCGATCGATCTGAGTCTGATGTGAAATCCTAATGAAAAACTCTTTTTCATTATTTCACTCTGCCATGGCTATGGGCTTAAGGACTCAATCTTTCGATTATCATAGGACTACTCCTCTTATCTATCGAGGTTGATAGATCCCATCTTGGTGCGATCTGGTTTCTATAATGAATATGCTACAACCAACATACACCTCAGGGTTCCGAATGGCTAGGAGATCGAGTTATGATGTAGTCAAACTATAACACACTCAAGGTGTTGCCCAGCTATGCAACCCAAGAGGGAGGGTGAATTGGGTTTTTAAAAATTTAAACTTAACTAACGACTATGAAGATTATTTCACAATAAGCAAGATAAGTATAGAGAGTGTAATTTATGTAAGGGTAATAGTTGAATGCTAGAATGTAAGAGAATGAAGAAGTTTGAAAGGAGAGCAATTAAGCACAACACAAACAAGAAGATTTATAGTGGTTCGGTGCCAACCTTGCACCTACATCCACTCCCCAAGCTCCTACTTGGGAATTTCAATCCACTAAATTGTATTCAACCTGAATACACTCATCGAAACCTCTGACTCTAGCTATCCCAAGCTAGACCACTTATTTTTTGGATACAAGCCAACCCAATACAATCCGATTCAAGGTTCGGATCAACCTTTCCACATTTTGAAACCTTTTCAAAACAAAAATAATAACTCAAAAAGAGTATTACAGTTAATTGCACAGAAATACAGATGAAGCTCCTTTAATGAGCAAATAAAGCTTTAAATACACTTTACACAATTTAAAGGAAGCTCTTTCTGATTTCCTCAAGGTGGTTGGAGACTTGAATGAGCTCTTGAGGAGTTGGTGAACTTGAATTAAAAGCTTCTTGAACTCTTTAAGTGGGCTCTTGTTTGGGGTTGACAAGAAGGCTTGAAGAACCTTTTTCAAATCTCTCTCTCTCTATTTTCTGATTCCCTCCTTTAGGTCTCTTTATATAACTTCAAATAATGATGGAGAGTAATCTGGACTGAAATAGAGCCGTTAGAGCATATTAAATGAGCATTAAATGCCATTGAAATGGTTAAAAACTAGCCGTTATGGAATTTTTTCGTCACAAGGGTCGACTCATAGGGTCGACTCATGGGGTCGACCTCTGTGGAAAAGAGCAAAAAATAACTGTTCTGTAATTTTGGCCTGCAGAGCAGCAGAGGTCGACTCATGGGGTCGACTCATGCCAAGGGGTCGACCCATGGGGTCGACTCACAGAGTGTGCCAGCCAAAATTTCTGCATGCCGTTCAGCCTTTTAAGCCATGAGTCGACTCATGGGGTCGACTCAAAAATAGAAACCTAATTTTTTTATAAAATATACTTTCAAAAATGTTGAAATTTCCTCCAATAGATTGCACGTCTTTTGTTCTTACTCTTGAGGCTTCTGAATCAGGTCTTAATAAAATTATGATTTTGCCTCTGAAATACAATAAATCTTTTTTCAAGCCAAAATCATTAGTAATCCCCTCAAATACTTTGTAATCATCAAAATCAATTCAAGGAGCAACAATCTCCCCCTTTTTGATGATGACAAAATACTTGAGCAAAAGTATATATAAGGCATTGAACATGAATTTCAGATTTATGAAGATGCATTACTTAAATATTATAGTCAAGTATTGAAACGAAATACATCATGAGTAGTTTAAAGATAAATTTAAAATTTTATTTATAAGTGCATTTGCCTGGAAAGAAAAAGCTGATTTTGATTTTTTGACATATGACACATGTACCTATCTGTTTAACAATTTACTTAATATTCAATCTTTATTGCTCTTATTGCTCAATCAAAATCCTCTCAATTTTTGAATTATTTCTTAATATTCAATCTTTGCTTAATGTTCAATCTTTATTGCTCTTAGAATTGTTGCTTAATGTTCAATCTTTATTGCTCTTAGAATTGTTGCTTAATGTTCAATCTTTATTGCTCTTATTGCTCAATCTTGATTTTGATTTTCTACTCCTCCTTTTTGACAGCATCAACTAAGATTCTCTACTTTCCTTTTTAAAGGACATAGTTTCTTTATTTTTTCTTTTTGATGGAATCAATTTCTTTAGCTTCCTTTTTTGATTGCTTGTTTCTTTATTGCTTATTGTTTTACTCCCCCTCAATATAGCAATCGTAAAAGATATACCAATTTGCTCATTTAACAGATATTGCTATTCAAGTATTTCATGATTTAAAAGTAACTCCATTTGATTACATTCAGAGATATTCATTGAAAGTCAAAGTACATATATATATATATATCCAAAAAGTGACTGAATACATAGATGTTTCAATACATAAGTGTCAACTTAGAGTACAAAAGACATGGATAGAAACTATCCAAGAGTCAATCAGTCAACATTACATTGCATGGCCTACAAGATAGATCCTAAAAACTAAAGATAGGATAGACTACACTGGATCTAATAAATATCATGACTGGATGGATCGGAGTCTGATGAATCAGAGATGGGGTGAGGAGATGAGGGATCATGTCCACAAGCTCGACCTCGACCGCATCTGCCTCTGCCACGGGTAGAGGTGCCAGCACGAGTGGAGGGGTGAGAAGATCCTGAAGGCTGAGAAGCAAAGGACTGAGCTACAAGTGAGAGTCTGATGGTGTCCAAAAGGTTCAAAACTCTCGAAACAGATTGTAGCAGTGCAGTGAACTGAGTGGAAGCATGCTCACTAGAGCCCCTGATCTCTCTCCTCAGAAAGTCAAAACCACTCTTTAAGATTCCTCGCAGTCTGGCTGCCTCCGCAGATAGGTCTGAGACCTCAGTGATGTCCTCATGTGGCTGTGGATGGGCTAGAGCTAACACTTGCCCCTGCAAGTCAAGTACTCTATCAGTCAGTCTTAATACACAACCCTTAAGCTGCTCGATGCGTACTGACTGATCAGTAATCATCTGGAACACAGTGGAGATGTGGGGGATCAGTGTCTGATCAGATACACCGTGAGATGTCGATCCCTGAGTAAAAGTTGAAGTGCCCATTTGACGAGATAGTATGAAAGCTACACGTTGAGATATCATCTCTATCTGATCATCGGCCAATCTAATCTCAAAAGGATGTGCTTTGTTGTCCCGCTGCTGAACTGAAGTATGCCTCCTCGCAAACTCTGACGGCCTAGCCTCGTGGTCAGAAACAAACTGAATATCTGGAGATACAGCCCTGTGATCACGGAGGGGTGAGGATGGTCCTTCCTCCTCTACTCTGTCCTCAGCTCTCTCTTCCACACCTTTTGTCCAACCACCATCAGTTTTGAAAAATCCTATGCGGTGCAAAGTATGGCGGTTGATAGTATCGGAGTGAGATAGCCTAGCTACTGCCTCCCCCTCAAAGCTAACTCCGAACCTCCTAAATACTAAAGTGAGAGCCATACCAAAAGGCAAATGTGCTTTAGACCTATTCAAGGTCTCTCTCATAGCCTCAAACATCAATGCCGGGAGGTTTAGGGGGGTTTGAGTAATAACATGATACATAATGCAGATGTCCCGACCAGAGAGGAGATCATGTCTACCACTTCTAGAAAAAAATAACTTAGTTACCATGTGGTGTAGCAGCCTCATCTCAATGGAAAGAATCTTTGCCTCTAATTTGTTTAGGCTTCCAGTGAAGGTTCTCCCTAGAATAACATTTATTCCTTCCTCTTTAATTGGGAGTTCCATGTTTGTGTATCCCTCACAAGGTAAATAAAGAATTTCTCCCAAAAGCATAGGATCTAGGCTAATTTCTATACCCTTCACTATGGATTTTACTGTTTCATTGCTGTATCCCAAATTCAGATAAAATTCTCTAATAAGATCTACATAAGTATTTTCTTTTAGGGAGCAGTAGAATTTTCAACCTTGGTCCTTAATTTTTGATCCGATAGAGAATCCTTCCTTTTCAAAAAATCTGAAATCAATATTTTTGCCGGACTCTACCTTCCTATCGGAGAGGGAAACCTTACTAGGGCTGATTGATGACTGGGTTGTAGCTGGAGCTGATGCAGGAGCAGGGTTTGAAGCAGAAGTGGTCTCGGTTGCTTATCTCTTCTGGAGCACACTTTCGTCCAACCCGTGAACTGATTTCCTCCTCTATGGAAACTTCATCTTCGGAGCCATTTGTGCAAGCAGAAATAGCAAGGAACTTAAGAGAGCAAATGTGAGGGAGAGATGAAGGTTTTTAGTGGAAGGATAAGGATTTTGGAGAAGTGGAGTGCCGATTTGGAGAAGATGGGTAGAGTCTAAGTAAGCTCGACTCTCTCCAAATGAAGAAGGAGAAAGGGAGGAACTTGGTTCCAAGAGGATGATTTAGAGGGTGAGAAATTGTGGGAGAAGAGTTTTGGGGAAAAACTTGGGGTTTGAGGAAGAAGAGAGGGAGTCTTTTGACTTTGTGGAAGGAAGAAGATGGAGAGTTGGGTCGGCTCAAGGGAGGATTTTCAATAAGAAGAAAGTGCTCGAAGGATTTAGTCAATATTACAAGTTTATCCTAGGGTCGACCCTGGGGGTTGACTCATGGCATAGAGAAATTCAAAAAAATGATGAAATAATTTTAAAAAAAATTAAAACATTAGGAGAAGGATGTTTATCCAAAAATTGATTATGAGAATGATAATTTTGGATTTTTGATCTCAAAAGAAAAAGATGAGAATTAAGCTAGCTAAGAGGATTTTTGGTGATGATACCTTGAAATCAGAGAGACACTCAAGCAGATGGATCAAGGATTCCTAGTTCTCTCCTAATTTCACAAAATCTATCTTCACTTAAGGCCTTGATAAAGATGTCAGCTAATTATTTTTCAGTACAAACATAGTCAAGAATTATGTCTTTATTTTGGATATGTTCCCTTATGAAATGATGCCTGATCTCAATATGTTTTGACCTAGAATATTGAATTGGACTTTTAGTGAGATTTATGGCACTAGTGTTATCACATCTTATGGGAGTTTCATTGAGTTTGATACCAAAGTCTTCGAGTTATTGTTTAATCCACAAGATTTGAGCACAACAACTTTCGGCTGCAATGTATTCGGCCTCGGCCGTAGACAGTGCTATCGAATTTTGTTTCTTGCTAAACCAAGAGATTAGGTTAACTTTAAAAAATTGACAAGTTTCACTAGTACTTTTTCTATCTAATTTATATCCAGCAAAATCGGCATCTGAATATCTTATTAAGTTAATTAGTGAGTCCTTGGAATACCATAATCCTAGAGTTTGTGTACCATTTAAATATCTAAGGATTCTTTTAACTGCATTCAAGTGTGATTCTTTTGGATTTGATTGAAAATGAGTACACAGGCAAATACTAAACATAATATCAAGTCTACTAGCAGTTAAATATAATAGAGAACCAATCATGTCTCTATAAAATTTTAAGTCTACACCTTTACCTTCTTCATCCTTGTCAAACTTACATGTTGGGCTCATGGGTGTGCCAATCGGTTTGGAGTTCTCCATTCTAAATTTTTTGAGTAATTCTCTTATGTACTTGCTTTGGTTGATGGAGATTCCTTCCTTTGTTTGTTTGATTTGGAGTCCGAGGAAGAATGTAAGTTCTTCCATCGTGCTCATCTCAAACTCCCTCTGCATGAGCTTTGCAAAATCTTGACAAAGAGTTTCATTAGTAGACCCAAAAATAATATCATCAACATATATTTGTATCACTAATATATCATCTTGACTTCTTTTAATGAAAAAGGTTGTGTCTACATTTTCTCTTGAAAAACCATTATTGAGTAAAAATTTGCTTAACCTTTTATACCAAGCCCTGGGTGCTTGTTTCAAACCATATAGAGCTTTATTTAACTTAAAAATATGATTAGGAAAAGCATGATTTTCAAAATCTAAAGGTTATTCTACATAAACTTCTTCAGCAATATATCCATTTAAAAAGATACTTTTGACATTCATTTAGAATAATTTAAATTTCATAAAGCAAGCATATGCAAGTAGAAGTCTAATTGCCTCTAATCTAGCAACAGGTGCAAAAGTCTCATCAAAATCAATTTCTTCTTCTTGATTATAATTTTTTGCAACCAATCTTGCTTTATTTCTTATTATATTTTTATGTTCATCCAATTTATTCTTATATACCCATTTTGTGCCAATTATTGAATAGTTCTTAGGTCTTGATACTAAGGTCCATACATTATTTCTTTCAAATTGATTAAGTTCTTCTTGCATTGTATTAATCTAATTATAATCTTTTTCAGCTTCGTCTATAGTTTTAGGTTCAAGATGAGAGATAAAAGCAAAATGATTGAATGCATCTTTAAGTAAGGAACGAGTTCTTACACTATGTGTAGGATCATCAATGATTAGTTTCTTGGGGTGATTGTGATCATACCTCCATTCTTTGGGTAGATTATTTGTACCTTGAGGTTGTTCTTGTCGTTCTTCACCTTCCTCATTTTGTTTGTCTTCATGTTCTTCATCATCTTGAATTGTTGAATCTTTTAGATTGATCTCCTTTATTCCTTCTATAAGAGGATCTGCATCATCAAAACCTTCATTCTTCCTTGAAGAAAAATCGTTAGTTTCATCAAAGACAACATGTATTGACTCCTCTACTACTAAGGTTCTTTTGTTGAAAACTCTAAAGGCTTTACTAGAAGAGGAGTAACCAAGAAATATCACTTCATCGGATTTTGCATCAAATTTTTTTAATCTTTCTTTACTATTATTTAACACAAAATATCGACAATCAAAAACATGAAAATATGCAATGTTTGGTTTTCTTCCTTTCCAAAGCTCATAGGAAGTTTTCTTTAAAATTTGTCCAATCAAAGCACGATTTAATATGTAACATGCTGTGTTAATAGCTTCCGCCCAAAAATATCTTGGAAGGTTGCTTTCACATAGCATGGTACGGGCCATTTCTTCAAGGATTCTATTTTTTCTTTCTACTACTCCATTTTGTTGGGGTGTCCTAGGTGCCGAAAAGTTATGGCCTATTCCTTTTTCATCACAAAATTTTTCAAAATCTTGATTTTCAAATTCGGTTCCATGATCACTTTGAATATTTTGAATTAAAAAATCTTTCTCATTTGTAATTTTTCAATAAAATTTAGAGAAAACTTGAAAAGTTTCATCCTTGTGTGCCAAAAAGAAAACCCATGTAAAATGAGAGAAATCATCAATAATTACAAAACCATATCGTTTTCCTCCTAAACTAGTAGTTCTAGTAGGTCCAAATAAATCCATGTACAATAATTCTAATGGCCTAGTAGTTGAAACAATATTTTTAGATTTAAATGAAACTCTTGTTTGTTTACCTAGTTAGCATGCATCACAAATTCTATCCTTTTCAAAGTTCAATTTGGGTAAACCAATAACCAATTCTTTCTTAATGAGTTTTAAAAGTGAATGCATGCTAATATGTGCAAGCCTACGATGCCAAAGCCAACTAATCTCATTAATCTTGGCATTCAAGGATACTAAGTATTGCATGTTTATTTTGAATAGATCATTCAAATCTACCATATAAACATTGTCATGTCTATGCCCAACAAATTTAATGCCTTTATTAACAGGACTAGTTACAATGCAAACAGAAGATTCAAAAATAACTTTATATCCTTTATCACACTGATGCTTAATAAATTATGTTTTAAACCATCTACTAATAAAATATTTTCAATATACTTGGAGGGAGTGATACCAATGTTACCTATACCGATGATCTTTCCTTTGCCATTATCTCTAAAGGTGACCATCCCTCCATTTTTAGCATCAAGTATGATGAATTGGGATTCATCACCAGTCATGTGTCTCAAGCATCCGCTATCCAGATACCATTTCTATTTTGCTCCTTGGGATGCTAGACACACCTCATTTTCATGTGCCATAAGGCACAAGTTGGCTTGTTCATTTGAGTCTTCTTCTTCGGAGCTTGACTCATCACTTCCACTCCAAATAGCCATCATGGCCTTCTTCTTGTACTTCTTGAGATCCTTCTTTAATTATGGGCATTCAGACTTAAAATGTCCCAGTTTTCTGCATTCGTAACAAATAAGGGGTTGGTCTTTATCCTTTTCTTTGCTATATTCCCCTTTTGTGGGTGGCCTCTTCCTCATTCTTTTTTTTTCCTCAAGAATTTCCTAAACCTTCTAGTAATGAGAGCCATTTCTTCATCCTGCTCTTCATTTTTCGTATCATCAGTTTTTCATCAAGTTGAGCCATGGATTTGAGGATGATTGTCCTCTTCTTTTTGACTTCTTCTTCTTGATGTTGTTTCATGCTCAGCTCGTGTCATCACTGATCCTAGAAGCTCTTCCAAGGGTAGGATGTTCAGATCCTTGGCTTCTTGGATAGCGGTCACTTTGGCTTCTCAAGTTCTTGGTAAGGACCTAAGAATCTTCCTCACGAGGTCACTGTTAGAATAAGACTTATCAAGACTTTTTAAACCATTTATAATATCAGTAAAATGAGTAAACATTTCAGTTATAGATTCATCATGCTCCATTTTAAAAAGTTCATATTTATACACGAGCATGTTAATTTTGGATTCTTTCACTTGATTAGTTCCTTCATGAGTTACTTCTAATCTATCCCATATTTTTTTAGCAGACATGCATGTTGAAATACGATTGAATTCATTAGCATCTAGGGCACAATACAAGACATTCATGGCTTTAGCATTTAGTTGAGCCATTTTCTTATCAACCTTATCCCATTTTTTTTCGGATTTGATTGATTCCATACCATCAATAATTTTAGTGGGTGTCTGTGGTCCGTTTACTATGATACTCCACATATCATAGTCAAGTGCTTGAATGAAGATTTTCATCCGAGCTTTCCAATAATATAGTTTGACCCATTGAAAAGTGGATGTCGGTTAGTGGACTGTCCCTCGGCTAGAGAAGTACCAACTTGAGTTGCCGCAGATCTTTAGCTCTTTGATTAGTTAAATCAAAGTAGGGCTAGAGCACCAGGCTCTGATACCACTTGTTGTCCAGCTATGCAACCCAAGAAGGAGGGTTGAATTGGGTTTTTAAAAATTTAAACTTAACTAATGATTATGAAAATTATTTCACAATAAGCAAGATAAGTATAGAGAGTACAATTTATGCAAGGGTAATAGTTGGATGCTAGAATGCAAGAGAATGAAGAAGTTTGAAAGGAGAGCAATTAAGCACAACACAAACAAGAAGATTTATAGTGGTTTGGTGCCAACCTTGCACCTACATCAACTCTCCAAACTCCTACTTGAAAATTTCAATCCACTAAATTGTATTCAACCTGAATACACTCGTCGGAACCTCCGACTCTAGCTATCTCAAGCTAGACCACTTATTTTTCAGATACAAGCCAACCCAATACAATTCGATTCAAGGTTTAGATCAATCATCCCACGTTTTGGAACTTTTTCAAAATAAAAACAATAACTCAAAAAGAGTATTACAGTTAATTGCACAGAAATACAGATGAAGCTCCTTTAATGAGCGAATAAAATTTTAAATACACTTTATATAATTTGAAGGAAGCTCTTTCTGATTTTCTCAAGGTGGTTGGAGACTTGAATGAGCTCTTGAGGAGTTGGTGAACTTGAATTAAAAGCTTCTTGAACTCTTTAAGTGGGCTTTTGTTCGGGATTGACAAGAAGGCTTGAAGAACCTTTTTCAAATCTCTCTCTATTTTCTGATTCCCTCCTTTAGGTCCCTTTATATAACTTCAAATAATGGTGGAGAGTAATCTGGGCTGAAATAGAGCCGTTAGAGCACATTAAATGAGCATTAAATACAATTGAAACGGGTTAAAAACTAGCCATTGTAGAATTTTTCCATCACAGGGGTCGACTTATAGGGTCGACTTATGCTCATGGGTCGACTCATGGGGTCGACCTCTGTGGAAAAGAGCAGAAAATAACTGTTCTGTAATTTTGGCCTGTAGAGCAGCAGAGGTCGACTCATGCCAAGAGGTCGACCCATGGGGTCGACTCACAGAGTGTGCCAGCCAAAATTTCTGCATGCCATTCAGCCCTTTAAGCCATGAGTCGACTGATGGGGTCGACTCAAAAATAGAAACCTGATTTTCTTACAAAATATACTTCCAAAAATGTTGAAATTTTCTTCAATAGATTGCACGTCTTTTGTTCTTGCTCTTGAGGCTTCTGAATCAGGTCTTAATAAAATTATGATTTTGCCCCTAAAATATAATAAGTCTTTTTCCAAGCCAAAATCATTAGTAATCTCCTCAAATACTTTGTAATCATCAAAATCAATTCAAGGAGCAACACAAGGTGAACTGTCGATGCACCTTAGGTAAAAGAACTAGACACACAGCTGCAGCATCGAACTAGTCATCGATGAGAAGGTAGACTTCCTTATGACTGCTCGAGGTGATCACGCTTAGTACTCTCGTTCTCAACGAATACTTGTACTCTCGCTCTGGTGTCTTCACACCATAGACTCAAGACACATCTACTCTAAGAAAGCGATCGTATACCAACCTTCCAAATCGATCACCATCCTCATGATGATCCTATGGTCAGGAGCTGTTTATGAGTTAGTTATGTAAATTCATGTCTTAAATTTTTAACTCTTGAAAATATGAATTGACATTCTTACTAACTCAAAGGATGTATCACAGACATAATGTATATAATGTGATAGAAGAATAACTCATTTATTGATTTATAGTCAAAATTATAAATTTGCCCTTAGATTTGTACAGGAATATGTCAACCAATCTGGCATCTAGGGCACACATCTAACAAACTCCTATTTGACCTAATGCCAATTGGCGACATATCTAAGTCCCATCTTCTCAAGGTGGGCTTCGATATTTTACTGGCCTAATGGCTTTGTCAGCGGGTCTGCCACATTATTTGTGGAGTCGACTCTCTTAATCTCGACATAATCTTTTTCGAGGTAATCATGGATCAGATAGAATCGCCGCTCGATATGCTTGAACTTCTGGTGAGACCTTGGCTCCTTAGCTAGGACTATGGTGCCATTATTGTCACAGTAAAGAGGGATGGCATCCGATGGCATCACTCCAAGCTCCGCGGCAAACTTCTTGTACTAGAATGCCTCCTTCGCAGCTTTCGATGCAGCAATATACTCTGCCTCCATGGTGAAATCTGCAATCACCATCTGCTTGAAACTCTTCCAGCTAACGCACCACCATTGCAAATGAACAGACTTTCAGATGCCTGGATTCGACTGATATCTGCTTGTGACACTCACAGCATAGGCTATATCAGGTCGTGTACATAGCATGATATATATGAGACTCCCTATTGCCGAAGCATAAGGGATCTTGCTCATGCATTCAATCTCCTCAGGTGTGCTAGGGCACATCTTCTTGGAGAGATGAATACCATATCTAAAAGGTACTAAATCTCTTTTGGAGTTTTTCATGCTAAACTTTTTTAGCACCTCCTCTATGTACATCTTCTGTGAAAGTCCCAGCATCCTATTTGGTCTATCTCTATAGACCTTAATATCCAGTATAAAGGATGCCTCTCCTAGATCTTTCATAGAGAACTCCTTAGACAACCATACTTTGACTGAGGTCAACATGGGAATGTCATTCCCAATTAGGAGGATGTCATCTACATACAATACGAGGAAGACAACTGCGCTCTCACTAACTTTTTTGAATACACATGGTTCCTCCTCGTTCTTGATGAAACCAAATATTTTGATCACATCATTGAAATGAGTATTCCAGCTCAGAGATGCTTGCTTAAGTCCATAAATGGACCTTTACAGCTTGCAGACCTTGTGATCATCATCACTGGATGTGAAACCAAGTGGTTGTTCCATATAGATATCTTTCTCAAGATGTCCATTTAAGAACGTCGTTTTCACGTCCATCTACCATATTTCATAATCGAAATAGGCTGCAATAGCAAGCAATGTGCGGATAGATTTTAGCATGGCTACGGACGAGAAGATATCCTGATAATCAATGCCTTCGTACTGACTATAACCTTTCGCTACGAGCCTAGCCTTGAATGTCTCTACATTTCTATCTGCACCTATCTTTCTCTTGAAGATTTATTTACACCCAATGGTACAATACCTTCAGGTGAATCTACCAAGGTTCAGATTTGGTTTGAGTGCATCGAATCAATTTCTGATCTCATTGCCTCTAACCATTTCTCAAAGTTGATATCTGATATCGCCTCGTCATAGGTCTTGGGATCATCACCATGAGCCTCATTTCTTGTGAGGAATATTTCTTCTATATCCTCTTGTATAGTACCTAAGTACCTTTCAGGAGGACGAAAAATTCTAGTCGATCTACGAGGTGGAAGAGGTTGTGTTAGGACTGGTTTTGATTGATTTGGTTCCTCAAGCTCTTTAGCTCGTTGCTCTTGGGAGATATTCTCCTTAAGTTTAATTATTCTTCCGATGCCACTATCTTGAATAAACTGTTTTTCAAGAAAAATAGTATTTCGACTCACAATCACATTGTGGTCTTCCGGAATATAGAAATAGTATCCTAATGACTCTTTAGGATATCCTATGAATCGAACTCTAAAAGACCTGAACTCTAACTTATCCGCCTGCTGTCTCTTGACATGAGCCGGACAATCTTAAATTCTGAAATGATTCAGACTTGCCTTCTTACCATGCTATATCTCATATGGTGTGGTAGAAATAGTTTTAGATGGAACCCTATTCAATACATATATTGCTGTCATGAGACAATATCTCCAAAGAAACTCAGGGAGATCTGTGAAGCTCATCATGGAACGGATCATATCTAATAGGATCCGATTTCCCCATTCTGAAATCTCGTTGAGTTGTGGCGTTCCAGGTGGAGCCCATTGAGAGACTATGTTATTATCCTTAAGATAGTCTAGAAACTCCTGACTAAGGTATTCACCTCCTCGATCTGATCGAAGAACCTTAATGGGCTTTCCGATTTATTTTTCTACTTCATGTCTGAATTCTTTGAACTTTTCAAAGGCTTCAGACTTGTGTTTCATTAGAAACACATACCCGTACCTAGACATATCATCGGTAAAGGTAATGAAGTAGACATAGTTGCCTCTAGCCGGCATATCAAATGGACTGCAGACATTTGTATGTACTAGGGCAAGTAGGTCTGTGGCCCTTTCCCCATGTCCTACAAAAGAGAGTTTGGTCATTTTGTCTTGAAGGCATGATTCACAAATTGGATATGACTCGGAAGTCAACCAACTCAATAGCTCAAATTTTTTCAATTTGTTAACCCAGTCTTCCGCTATATGACCTAATCTTAGGTGCCATAGATACCTATCATTTAGACTATCTCTAGGCCTTTTAATTCCTATGGCATTCATATTTTACTCGATATTAAATACAGATACATCAATATGTAGCTGATAGAGACCGTTAATTAGAAAATTATTTGCAACTTTATTATTTTCATAAAATATGTTACAATGGTCCTTATGAAAGCTAATCACATAGCCTTCTTGTGCTAAACATGAAACAGAAATCAAATTTCTGCTTGCTGCAGGCACATAATAATAATCTCTAAGAAATAAATCTAATTCTAGCGGTAATCACAGAGGGTAGGTTTCCACAGCCACAGCAGCAACTCTTGCTCCATTTTCGATGTGTAGGATCATCTCCCCATCCCTCAGCCTCCTGCTCTCCTCAATACCCTGCATAAAAGTGCACAAATAAGCACTAGAACCAGAGTCAAGCACCCAACTGGATGCAGAAGAAACCGTAAGATTAGATTCTAAAATGAGCATACCTCTAGATGGACCATCCTTCTTATTTTTCAGGATGGCCAGGTACTGAGGACAGTTCTGCTTCCAATGGCCGTCTGATTGGCAGTGAAAATATTTTTTCTTCAACTGGTATCAGAGCCAGATTGATGGCTCAGCTTCAGATCTAATTTAGATCTGATTTTAATTTTAATTTATCTGATATTAAAAAATTTCAGATGTCACATCAGATGTGATAGGATCTAAAATCAAAATATTTAAAATTAAATTTGAGAAGATCTAACATGCATGAGATGCATGACTAGACTAGAAATAGTTTGATCTATGAATAGTCTTGTAAGTTTATATTTTAATGAGATTAAAATATAATTTAGATCTAATTTATTCTCTATTTTTGATGATATAAATGTTATATTCAGATCAAAAAATAAAAAATAAAAATTTGGATAATACATAAGATTGATCTGTTGCACGCCTAGACTAGTTGTAGAATTGTTCTAGTAACTGTCTAGAATAAATTTTATGTTGAATAGTTTAATTTAAATTTTATTTTTTAGATGTTACATGTGATGTATTAAATCTGAAAGCATGTTAATTAGATCAATTTTTGATACATGAGATGTATGCAAAGCATGTATTAGTTAGATCTTAAATTGTATATGTGATATGTAAATTTAGATCTAACTAGTTTTGTAGTTAAATTTATATTTCTGATTAAGATATTCCTCATGGCTGTCCGATCATAAGAATAAAGTAGGATTTAAAGACCCTCTCTTTCCATTCAATAGGATGTTCTTATGATGTATAGGGGTGCTGCACGTTTATCCTTAATCAAAAATCAAACTTACTTTTCTGCAAAATCCTAGATCTTGAAATCCTAAGATTTATTTTACATATTTTATTTATGAATCCAAAACTTAATTAATGAATTAAGCTTATGAAATTAAATTAGGTCTAAAATTAAGAATTTCAGATCTAAGTCATTTTCATAAAATTGGGTTCGAATTTGGGTAGCTTAATTAGGTCTAGCGGTTGATCAAACCGAATCAAAAATTGATTAGGTGGGATCATGAAAGCTAATAATTGATCAGCCTAATGGGATTATGTCTGGGTCAAAGTCGAATCATATTTAGATGTGACTCGATCAAGTTAAGACCTAATTTGGCTCAGTGGTTAGAGCCTGAATTGTAGGCTAACCCAATTGGTTCTGGTTCGATAATTTGGTGTCTAAGGTAAGTTGGGCAGATGCGACCGACTGATTTTTAATTGGGAGCTACTCGACTGGAATGCGTTCTTATCAAGTTAATGGCATATCCCTCCCATCGGTCTCACTTATCTGGCCATATGTGTCGACTCAGTTCTGATTTGAGGTGGCTAACAATTCGAGCTAACCCATGCCACTAGGTTAGTCATAATTGTTATGACTATGTCAAGTCAAGTTTAATGAGACCTAAATCAAATCTTCTTAAGAAAATATTAAGTCTAGATCTTCCACCATTGTGGATGTGCGGGCCCTTTCTGAGGTTGATTATTCTCGGCTGGATACAGTGGCTCAGTTGCACCGAAAAGATGCAACCATGTCTATTAGGCATTGGATGCTATGAATTAGAGGATGGGTTGGGCTCAATATTTTGGATACGTTGAGGGATCCAATCAGGAATCTAGTTCGTGCAAATGGTGGGTTTGAATTAATTAAGGATTGGAGTAATAGGTTTAATCATGGGTAGAACTTAAAACCTAACAGTGGGTAGTTAGGTTACGTATAGTTAGACTCTGACTTAAATTATTAACTATACTACAACTCTGTTATAAAAATGTAATAATGTTAGTATTTGACTAGGAAGCGATGAGCGACAGGGAGGGCGAGACCTTGGCGAATATGGCTGCTAGGACAAGAGGAGCAAGATTGACATCACGGGGAGCTACCAATCAAACAATTGAGCGGGCTCCTGATGCACCGGCCACTCAGACGGATATTGCTGGTGTATGTCAAGTGGTGGCTCAGCTTATCCAGCAGCAGGCACAAACTGCTCCTCGACCTACATTATCTATGGAGTTATACTACGAGAGATTTAGAAGGCTCAACCCACCTCTATTTGAGGGTGGATCTGATCCTATAGCTGTGAGATATG